>NC_057343.1:214020000-214185000 GCF_016509475.1 Prionailurus bengalensis
TATTGATGGTGGCACTAATTTCTGCAGTCCCTCAAGGAATGTGGTATTATTTTTGGTTTACTATTTTCCTAGTTAGAGTCAGTTCTAGAGACTTCCCTTGGTCTTTCCTACCATAAAAGCTCTAAGTCCACAGGTCAGAGAACTAATGTGGGAATCCTGCTAGTGGGGCACACAGTGTGTCTGTTCCAATTATGTGTTCTAGAACCTGCAGAGTTGACCACAGGATGGGTTTGGGGACCCACTGGGCACACTCAGATTTGGACCTGAGCTAATATTTCACTGATCACTTAGTATCTACATGGTTTGGTTTGACTAGTGAACTACAATGACATTTAGGTTTCCTGGAATTCATATCAGTTCAGAGCCAATGTCTAGTAGTCCCAGAAAGGTTTGATTATTTACTTTTCCCCAGGGATTTATCCTGATAAAAGTTATAGGTCCCTTTGGAAAGGGATGGGAGAACTGTTAATGGTATAAATTTTTATCAGGCCTCCTCTTCATTCAAGGGGCTTTGGGTGGTTAACTGGTTCGAGTCTGGGAATTGATTGAGGGACTGTGACTCTTTGTTTTTGTTCAGGTTAAACTTTTGTTCGCTTGACCTAGAATTTTTCTGTTTATACAATCAAGTAAGAATTTAGTCATTTTCATATCTCTTCCACTTTTAGGAACACCACAATCAGATACAAAATGCCATTGGTTTACATGAGTCAGACTGTTCTAATTGCTGCTTTGATTCTGTCATCTATTACCATAACCATGTCACCCTTGCCTTTGGCGATTGAGTGCTACCACTTGGCCCCTGCCTCCCCGTAACCCAGTTACTCCCACTGCATTTAGGTTTCCCAATTCAGTGACAACAGTTACCACTGTAAGGTCTGACCTATAGAGAAGAGCTGTCATAGAGTTCTTCAAGGATGCCAGGATTCTTCTTACCAATTTATTTCTCACAGTAGTGGTGAAAGGCATGCCTTTTAAACCCTTCCATTGTGAGTGAGTAGGTCTTAAATGACAAATTTACTCCAAAATTCCAATATTTCTAAGCCTTTAATCCCTTTCCATTAAACCAAGGCAGGTCTGACATTTCCAATTTATTCACCATAGGCTGGCCGCCTTTTAGTCCATGTTTCAGCCAACCAACCAAACTATGAGAGTCCTTCTTCACTCCCCAAGGTACAACATTAAATGCAGAACCTCTGCTTAGTGAAATTACTTAATTAATTCAGCCTGACCCAAATTTATGCTCTTTTCACACCCTCAATATTGTTTTACACACATATTCCACAGATTTCTGTCTGTATAAATTAGGAAACTTAAGTAGTTCTTTTGGAATGTAGTACACTTCCTTATGAGTTATACCTCATACCTCACCTTTAGGGGTCTGCTGCAAGGAGTCTAGTTATAGGTCAAAAACCAAAGAGGGTGGGGCCTCTGTGTGGCTCAGTCAGTTAAGTATCTGACTTTGGCTCAGGTCATGATCTCGCACCTCGTGAATTCAAGCCCCACGTCGGGCTTGTGCTGACAGGTCAGAGCCTAGAGCTTGCTTTGAATTCTGTGTCTCCCTCTCTCTCTGCCCTTCCCCCACTCATGCTATCTCTCTCTCTCTCTCTCTCTCTCTCTCTCTCTCTCTCTGAAAAAAGTTTTTTAAAAACTAAAGAAAAGCGGGTTTGTGGGAGTGGGTCATGAGGAGAATCAGCATTGCTTGTATGACAAGTACATCAGAGAAGGCCATTACAGTTTCCTCAGGCAATGCAGAGTTAATCCTCACAGAATAGGGCAGGATTCAGTGAGTGGAGAGGCTGCTGCTATCACTTGGGAGTGGGGAAGCCACTGCTACTGGGATGGGGAGGCCATTTCTATTGAGTGTGGTGAGACTATTTCCACTGGGAGTAAGGAGGCTGCTTCTACTTAAGGGGGTAGAAAGGCCGCTTTCACTGCCAAAGAAGACTCATCAGACTTTAGGGGCTCAATGTCACTAGCTTCAACAGAATCTTCCCACATAGCTTTATTCCAACTTACAGGAACCCATTATTTCCCCATCAGGTGTCCTCACTTTAACAGTAAACACCCTGTGAGAGTTGGAGTTCAAATTGTACTGAATTGTACTATAATTTAGCCAGACCCAGGATGAGATTTTGTCTTTAATTTTCAGCAATCTCAGTCCTGAAACTATAGGAGATAGAGATATCTTTCAGGGCACCCATAGAAGCTTTCAGGTTTTTATGCTTGAGCTGTGAATTCCAATCTCTGAGTTCATCCTTTTCTTTCACTATTTGTCCAGCTAATTAGGAGCAACAGTAATCTCAATATATTTGTTAGTTTTCCAAAAATGTTCAAAAGTATCATATGCACAGTCTCCCAACTCCTTGCTTTTTTTTAAATGTTTATTTATTTTTGAGAGAGAGAGAGAGAGAGAACACACGCGAGGGAGGGGCAGAAGGGAGACACAGAATCTGAAGCTCTATGCTATTAGCACAGAGCCTGATGCAGGGCTTGAACTCACAGACTATGAGATCATGACCTGAGCTGAAGTCTGTCATTCAACTTACTGAACCACCCAGGTGCCCCATCTCCTTGCTTCTTATAAATGGTTGATTGAAGTATCCAATAGAGATAATTTGTATATCTGTGTTGCCAGATCGTATCATGGACTATCGGTGCCATCTTTACTTCTGGAAATAGAGTCATTAGTGTCTCTAAATTTAATCAGGTTAGAGATGCAATTCTGGAAAGCCTAGAACCAATACAGAAAAAATTGCCCTTAAAATTTTGTTCTAGTCTGGGGTGCCTAGGTGGCTCAGTAGGTTGAGCGTCCGACTTCGGCTCAGGTCATGATCTCATGGTTCATGAGTTTGAGCCCTGCATTGGGCTCTCTGCTCTCAGCACAGAGCCTACTTTAGGTCCTCTGTCTCCCTCTTTCTCTGCCCCTCTCCAGCTTATGCTTTCTGAGTCTCTCTCTCTCTCAAAAATAAGAATAAACATTAAATTTTTTTTAAATTTTAGTTCTAGTCTGTGTTCTCCAGAGAAACAGAACCAATAGGATGCAAGACACACATACACACACACAGATCATGGGAATTGTCTTATGTTGTTACAGAGGCTGAGAAGTCCCACGGTCTGCATTTGGTAAGCTTGGAGACTCAGGAGAGCTCATAGTATAATTCCAGCCTGAATCTAAAGGCCTGAGAATCAGAATTGCTAATGGTCTAAGTTCTAGTCCAAGTCCTTTTGGTTTTTCAGTCAGGCCTCCAGTGGATTGGATGAGGCCCATCTACATTAGGTAGAACAATCTGCCGTCCTCAGTCTACCAATTCAAATATTAATTTCATCCAGAAACACCCTCACAGATGCACCCAAAATAATTGTTGGCCAAATATCTAAGTACCCTGTGGCCCAGTCGAGTTGACACATAAAATTAACCATTGTGCTCCTTCTTTCTCACTCATTCATTTATACCAGCATAAATGCATATATTCTTGTTTTTTCAGTGGGTTTTATATATCTCACATTCATTACTTTGGTGCTGAAATTTTCTCATATTTGGTTTATGACAGCCACTTTCAACTGATATCTGTGTCACTTGACATGCTTGCATTTTTCTTTTAGGGACTTTTTTTTTCTGGCATAACTATTCCAGGCCCACTTTACACTTTCTTTCCCCAGCCCTGAAATTTAGCTGTTTCCCTAAGAAGGCCTGATTTCTCTTAGCAAAAGATGGTGTTTTTAGAACTGAAGATCTTGGTATTTAATGTGCTCATTGTTACTGGGGTGGTATTGTTGCTAGATCCACTCAGCAGAGAGAGCTGGGAAAAATATCTTGTATATACATACATACACATATGATGTGCTTTTAAATCTACCTATGTATGTGTATATGTGTATATGTGTGTGTGTGTTTTAAAAAATGAGTTTCCACCAACATACCAATACTCTCAATTCCCATCCAGCATCTAACACACTGACCTAAGAATTTTCAAACACCGTACCTTTCTATATATGTAAATCCCTTCTCTCGCCTCAAAATATTTACTGACATGTTCATTTTCACGTGTATTTAACCACTCTTCCAACCATACCAGCCATGTCCTCAAGACCCCAGCCTCACTGCTGCTATTTCAGTTTCAGTTTTTCTATCACCTCTTTGGCCCTTGAGCATGCTGCCACCTCCATGTCTCATGGTCACACTGCCACCTCTAAGGGGAGGCAACAGAAGGGAGCTTCAACAACTTATTAGTATTATATTTTTAAATATATTAAGCATTTAGAATATATAGATTTAATATTCACAGATTTAGATATCGATAAGAATTCCCCCAAGGTCTTTGTAAGAGTAGATAATTCTACTGAGGCATGAATTTACATTAAACATGCAGGGCTGTATTTAAGAGAAAGTCATTTACTGTGGGAGCTTTAAACACATCCACAAATTCTTTGCTAGTCTTCCCATGAAAAAGGGCTAAGCTTAATGATTTGCCTTTAACAAACAGAATATGGCAGAAATGATACCACATTATATCCAAGGCCAGATCTTATAAGATGATCTATCTCTTTTCCTCTTGGGATGCTCTCTTTTGGAGCCATGCTATGAGAAACCCCAGGCCATATGGAGAGTCTACGTATAGGTGTTCTGGCCAATATCCCAGCTGAGGTCTCAGATTATATGATTACCAGCTTATGTGATGACTCCAGTCCCCAGCCATTGTATGACTGTAACCACATAAGATAACCTGAGCACAAACTGTCTAGCTGAGACCAATTAATTCCCAGACTCATGAGAGAGAATAATAATGAAACATTTGTGTTTCCTGTAGGCTGCTGAGTTTTGAATGGTTCATTACACAACAGTAGATAATCAGAACATTTATCTAATGACTGTCTATCCGCTTGTCCAGAATCTGATCTCAACACAGATTTGCCATTTATATTTTATTTTATTTTATAATTTTTTAAAGTTTATTTATTTTGAGAGAGAGAGAGAGAGGATGCACAAGCAGGGGAGGGGCAAAGAGAGGGGGTAGAAAGTAGGTTCTCTGCTGTCATTGCAGAGCCTGACATGGGGCTTGAACTCATGAACAATGAGATCTTGACCAGAGCCAAAATCAAGAATCAGATGCTTAACTGACTAAGCCACCCAGGCACCCTGCCATTTATATTTTTGTATGGTAACTTATTTAATTCTTATAACAACTCTATCAAGTCAACATTAAAATCACCATTTTTTAGAGTTGAAGAGTCATATGTTATTGTGGAAACTTGAGAAATTAAGTCTCAGACAATGTTAAAGGGTCTGCTGAACTCATTTTTGTTTTTGTTTCTGTTTTTTTCAGGATCTAAAACCTTGATTACCTCAAAGACTTTTTCATTTATTGCCTTTGATTTTTATACAGCATTTAAAACCACACAGCATCACTTTCTTTAAGAAATTTTCCTTTTTTCTAGCTTCCATGCCATTATAATAGGCAGTTTTTTCATCCACTTCTCCAACAATTTCTTCTCTGCCTTCTTGACTCTTCTTTCTGCCCCCCATTTCCCACGGTGACATTTCCCAAGGTGAAATCTGAAGTATTCTCCTCTCTTTACAGTCTTTCCCAGAAGTCTTCTCTCACTACAATTATCATTTCTAAACAGATAAATTTCCCTATCTGTATTTATAGCCCTGATTTTTTTCTGCATTTATATTTTCCAGCAAATAATTCCCTCTTTAAAACCTCAATGTCATCCCAAAATACAATTAGCATCAGAATCACACTTTCAACTTACTTATCAAATATGACTCTGTCTTTTGACATACTTATTCCAGTCTTTGGCATCATTACTTTCTTAATATATCCAAAGTTTACTTTATAATCCTTTGATCAATCCATTTTCTTTTTTCCTTTTTTACACTGGGTGATGAAGTCCTGATTCTTTTCATCCTTTCTGTTATATTTGACATTACCCCTATCGGAGCAGTTGCCTGCTAACTGGTTGCTAGGCTTCCAACCTCTTTCTTCCCTAAGCTATCCTACTTATTACTATGAGTTCATATGACTAAAGTATTTTCATATTAAATCCTGATTGAAAACTTCCAAATGCATCTCCTTATTTAAGACATAAAGATTCTCCAGAACTTGACCACAACTGTTTTACTAATTTTCTCATCTTCACCTCTCAAATGTAATTCCAGCATCAGTTGGATAGGTCTGCTCACTGTCCCTTAAAATTTCTTGCACATGCTTACCTCTTTAACTTTGTTTCCTTTGCTTTCTAGAGTTCTCTCATTTTTTCCTATTTGTTCAACTTCAACCCTCATTGCATTCTTATCAGTTCAAGTGGTGATAAAAGGGCTTTGAAGAAAAATAAAACAGTATTAAAGGGAGATATGTATACGTGAGAGGTGGGAGGTATTAGTTTATATACAGTGGTCAGGGGATCCCTCTGTCTCAGAGGAGATCTGAAAGAAATGAAGAGAGATCCACAGATATATCTGAGAGAAGACTATTCCAAACAGAGGAATCAGCAAGTGCAAAAGCTCTGCACCAGAATGTTCTTGGTGCAGTCAATAAACAAGAAGGACCACAGGGCTAGGGTAGAATGAGCAAAGGGAAAGATTTGGACATGAGGTCAGGTAGGTTGGGGTGCAGCTTTTCCAGAATGGTGATGGTCGTTTTAAGGATTGTGGCTTGACTCTGTGTAAGAAAATCATTGGACTGGAGGATTTGGACATAATGTCATCTGGTTTATGTGTTAGATCAGAACTTTATCATGGTGTCCCTTCTCTGGAAATATCAGGAATCTGGAAATTCTCTATAAAATCACGAAAACCTCCCTTTTAACAAAACTCATTTAACCTATGGATTATTTTACTATAAGTATAAATTGTAATATGTTCAATATTTGGAGATTTCAAAAATTTATGTGCTTGTTTCTTAATTTTTTTCTGCTTTTTTTCTTTGTTTTTGGTGTTTTATAACATAATTTTATTCTCCAAGGTAATACATATACATAGTTTAAAAGATAAATATTGGTACAAGTTTATAAAAGAAATGGTATTCCTGTCTTCTGCGTTTCCTACATTTGACTCCTGCTCTCCAATCTAGCTCTTTATGTTGTTGTTGAGAAGTTTGATATTTGATTTCTACACTGTTACATTCTGTTTAATTAGCATGAAGTGAGGGTCTCTATTCACACTCTCAACTAATCCCATTCTAGGACATTCCCTGTTTTCATAGATATCTTGTGCTTCTAATTTCTGACCCTTTCTAGGTTTTGCAGTATAAACTATTTTGCTCTTACTTGGCATTACTTTCTGTTGGCACTTAAGTTTTGACTTATCTGCTCTGTTAAATTAGGGAGCACTCAATTATCTATTTTCCATCTTCCAAAGTTATATTTAAATATCCTGTTTTCTTAATTTTTCCACTTATTTTTCTTGTGGCTTTATACTTCTTAGAAATTTCTTTATATGGATTTATGGACCTTTCAGGGATTAATATGCCATGTTTAAAGGAAGTTAAGGATTTCAGAATTTTAAGACGTAAGCCTATCTTTCCACCTTTGTTTAAAGAACTCCAATTTCCATATACAGTCTACTATAAAGTACATTCCCTAATAGTGCAAAGTAACATCTGCTAATATAAAAGTGCTTTAAGATAAGAACTGAATTCATGAATATCAAATCAACACATGTTAGTCAGGGTCTAACTAGGCATCAGGAGGATATAAAAGACCATATAATATGGTCTTTTCTTTTGGAGCACTTACCATCTTGTTGGAATGATAAAGCATACATACTATCATAGCAGAGAGTTAAAGAGGTTATTAGAAATATAAAAAATACTAGAAATGGACTTGAATAAAAAAATGGATTATTTAATTAAGTGGACTAACTAAGGTAGGTGATTCTGAGAAGAATGGGAATGTATGAGTAAAGGCATGAATATAAGTTTAAACATAAAAACGATCAGAAAATAAAATACATTTGCAGCATTGATACCTACCTATTTTGTCCACTTTATGTAATGTTTTTGGGAGGATTTTGAAGGTTGTAGCAATAATAAATTTCAAAGAAATGTTAGTGACCTTAATTATTTATAGTCATTTTAGGCCTTAAAATAGGTTTCTCTTCAGACAGATTTTTTTGAGTTTTTCTGTTTTAGCTACATGATTCGAAGTGGAGATCAGCCCCTGTGTCTGGCAAAGCTAGACTTAATTGGATTAGCAAATGCAAGTCTAGAATTTTAAATACCAAATTTGTGCACATTCTTGGCATTCTAAACCCATTGAAGGCATTTCGGAATGCTTAGAAGTCTCCAAAGGGTCCAGACTAACCAATCTACCCACTCGGGCAAAAATTTCAAACTAAGGAGACTACATTTTCATTTTAAAATGTTTTCCAATTTCTCAGTGTACCATTGCAGTTTAGCTCCTTGCTCGTGAGCCTAAGTGTATCAGAGAATATACTTCTTATTCTCTTTTCTATCTCCCTGGATAGTTGCTAGGCTTTTATGTACCCATTTGCAATTTTCCCCATTTGTTAAGTGAATGTTAAATACAGTTACTGTATTCAGACATGTGAGTTCTCATCCAAATGTGATCCTCAGTGAAAGAATGTTAATATCCCTTTCTTCCCTTACTGCCCTCATCTTTACAATCCTGGGAGTTTAACTAACTTGCCTTTATGAAGTTTAACTTTGCTGATAGCTTTCAATCTTCTTCAATGTTTAATTCGAATCTACTGTTCTGACATAAAGCCTTTCTCAGTTCTAGTATATATTTAACCCTACATTACCTGAATTGTGTTTTATCACAGATTTACACTCTAGCATGTACTACTTCTCTAATAATATGATATATATTTGATGTGATCAGTCCCCCTAGATTGATGAAGAAATAAGTTTCAAAGATGTCATATTATGTATAGCATGTAGCTTTGCTGGTAATTCAATCCTTTATTGGACATATATAAAGTAATTTTACTGCAACTGATTATAACCAGTCATAACCATGTTTCAATTGTGATAGTCTTAGTTAAAACCAACCATCTTTCAAGACATACATGTTTCCCTAAAAAACTACATTCTAAAAAAAAAAAAAAAAAAAAAAAAAAAAAAACAAAAAACTACATTCTAAAACTAGGTTTTTGCATGTGAAAAGTATTTTCACCTCAGAAGTTAATTTTCCACCCCAGAAATATATTTTCATTTCAGGAATCTTGAAATTTATGGATAAAATGTTTTCAGTTGTTGAACTGCATGTTTGGTGAGTGGAGTTTTATGAAGAGACAATGAACATCAAAACTCCAGCCTAATCTTTAGCAGTTCTTTTACACATATCTTCCCCCTGTACTCTAACTTGAACTTTGAAGTAGTGGCTAGATCTAAGCAAAGATGAAATAACATGTGTATCTTTTTGCCTTTGCATTCTTACTTTCACATACTCTTTCGGTTTTAGGTTACTCTGGATTTAAAGACCAGTCTTTCTGCACTTTGTACAAATAGAGCAATAGACAAGGGAAAGAAGGAAGGGGGGCAGGTAGGAGGAGTGGGAAAGAAGTAGGAAGGAAATTGGTCGAGTCGTATTTTTCATTGTTTATAGTTTTCTTCAAGAGGGTTAAGGAGGAAGGGTTAGATTTTAGAGCTTGGAGCCTTTTCTACCTTCTGTCTAGTTCATTCCTTCATTTTTGGGGAGTCATCAAGAAGTATTTCCTCTTGTCTTACCTAAAACACATCTATTTCTATGCAGGTGCTGGAAGCATAGCTTCTCCTCTGAAATGGGCTTTTAAAATCTTGTCTTGAATAAAGACCGCCCTCTTCTTGCAAGTGAGTTTTCTATTAGCTGTCAAGGAAACTGAAGTTTATTGATATCCTTAGACTTTAAGATTCCTTAG
This sequence comes from Prionailurus bengalensis, assembly GCF_016509475.1. Taxonomy (NCBI): domain Eukaryota; kingdom Metazoa; phylum Chordata; class Mammalia; order Carnivora; family Felidae; genus Prionailurus; species Prionailurus bengalensis. Next base: position 214,029,866 of record NC_057343.1, read on the forward strand.
CTTTTTTTGAATATCTTTAGAAGTAACCTGAACACCCAACCTTATAAACTTATATCAGAGTAAAAGACACCTGGTCCATGGTTCATGAGATATCCTGTGGCCCTGTATGCCTTCAACATTTCAAGATAACCCATCATAAATATGACCTTTTGTAGAAGAAGAAAAAATATATTGGGAAATGGTAACTTCAAGAACATTGCTTTGTGTTTGAAGTATCATGTATTATCACCATAGTAGTTAACATTTAATAAACATTTACTTGGGTTAGGTACTGGTCTATGTCCATTCCCTACAAAGATCATGTAAGGTCATTGTGTTTATTTCCTGCTATAACAAGTTACCATAAATTGAGTGGCTTAAAACTCACCTATATTCTCATATAGAGGCCAGAAGTTGAAAACCAAAGAATCTACAGGGCCATGTTCTCTTCGAAGGCTCTAAGGGGAATATCTGTCCTTGCCTCTTCCAGCTTCCTGTGGCTCAAGCATTTCTTGGCTTGTGAATACTGCCAATCTCCACCTTCAGGTTCACATGGCCTTCTCTTCTCCCTGTGTGTCTCTCCTTCTGTGTGTCTCTTATGAGGGCACTGTCATTGGACTTAGCATCCACTCAGAAAATCCTGAATCATGCCTCAAGATCCTTGACTTAATTACATCTCCAAAGACCCTTTTTCCAACTGAGGTTACATTCACAGGTTCTGGAGGTTAGAACACAGACATATGGGGACTACCATTGAACCGACTACTGTCATTAAAACTTTTTTAATGGGTGAAGAAACCAAGGTTCAGAAAATCCACATAACTTGGTCAAGATTAGGTAAACAATTTGAATCTGGATTAATCTCTCACCAAAATCTGTGCTACTTTTATTACATTGTCTCTTATGTGAAACTCTGGATTGCATGTTTATCTTGAGGAGAGTTGGAAATTTATAAACACAGTGAATCTTACTCTCTTTTCTTATTAGCCTGTGCTATTATCATCCTAGTGCCCCTCCAAGTAAACCTACCTTTACCGGGAGACATACCAGTGGAACTCTTTTTTGATAATATGCCTCAAGCATAGTTATCACAGTTATCCCAACTTAAAGCACTAATAAAGAGCATCAATTCCCCCAGCAAACCAATCACTGCACTGCCTAAAAACCAGCTGCCTGATATGTTTTGTCCAGTCTTAGCGATGTTTATGGCAAAAAGTCTAGCTTGGTACCATTTACTCCATGATAGCTAGAAGGTGAAACTCTATTTAGACAATTAAGCAGAGAAGTAGAGTATTCTACTTGTACTTTAGAAGGGTCACTCTGCAGTCACAAGGGAATTGGTGGGGAACAGGATTAGGGGCAGAAGCACAAACATGTGACAGTGGCAGCAATCTTGGTGAAAAATTACTTCTTTAGTAAATATATATTTAGTGCTCACTACATTGTAGGCATGATTCTCATTTTAGTATTAACTTGCTTAATCATTACAAGTCAGGACCAAGTACTAGTATCATCTCTGTTTCATAGACTGGAAAACTAAGGGACACTGAGAATAAGTAATTTGACCAAGGTACATAGTAGGGCTGGAATTGAACCCAGGCTGCCCGACTCGAGTCCATGATCTTTAATACATACAATGCTATGGTAAGAGGCCCAGACTAAAGCAATAGAAATGAGTAACCTTTGCTTCATGTGCCTGAAAATGATGCGCTTCCCTTTCCAGACATTATTATCAGCAAACATTCTGAGTTTCCAGTGTGAATAAAATGATAACCTCGGCATCTTCGGGGATAAGGAAAGGCATTCAAAGCAGAAAAGATTCTCAGCCTGCAGTCTAGATAAAGAATGTTAAAAAGACATAAAATCATGAAATAAGTAATCATCAAATGAATATACTGCAGAGGAACTCCTGAAGGGCTAAGCAGATGTTAAGTCACAAGTGCAAAGATAGGAAAGGCTATAAGTTATAAAATCAGAGTCTATTTTTATATAGGTTACACTTGACAATAGAAAGTCAGCCATGGTCCTGAGAGCAATAGCCAGCAAGTCTCTGATGAGAACTTGCCTTATAATTTATGAAATAAATTGCCTCCAAACCAACTTCCCCAGCTATAAAATGGGACTAATGTTATAACAATCAAAGCATAAAACACTGAAATAATTTTCATTGAAACAGGACCATGAAATTCTCTGTAAAAATGCACTTTGGTGCAAATGCTGAGGGAAAGAGCTTAAATGAATTAGGAAATAATAAACCTACAGTATGAAAAAAATGATGAAAATTTGCCATTCTTGGGTCAAAGAGTAAAACAAAATATCTGTTATTTTGAAATAACTTTATTTGAGAGGTCAGGAAAAATAGCAGCTGAGGCTAAAATCAAAACCGTCAGAAAGGTTGTGAGCTCAGAACATTGGGTTTAGGTCAACGTGTCATGTGTACTAAGTTAAGGGTGTCTTCTGAATTTTGGTGGCAAACAACCACTAAGATTAAAACATGCCATAAAAATCATGTTTTGAAAACTGTGATTTACATTCATCTGTAGAAAACTGGGTCCTGCTGATAGCCCAAATGTATGACTTAAGCCATCTGCTACTTCTGCTGATATGAAAGAGAATGACATAAATGTCACTTATAGCAGTGATCTCCTTAGCTCTGCTTAGCCCTTCAGGAGTTCCTCTTCAGTATATTAATTTGATGATTACTTATTTCATGATTTTATGTCTTTTTTTAAAATTTTTTAACGTTTATTTTATTTTTGAGACAGAGAGACAGAGCATGAACAGGGGAGGGGCAGAGAGAGAGGGAGACACAGAATCTGAAACAGGCTCCAGGCTCTGAGCTGTCAGCACAGAGCCCGACGCGGGGCTCGAACTCATGGACCGTGAGATCATGTCCTGAGCTGAAGTCGGACGCTTAAACGACCGAGCCACCCAGGCGCCCCGATTTTATGTCTTTTTAACATTCTTTATCTAGACTGCAGGCTGAGAATCTTTTCTGCTTTGAATGCCTTTCCTTATCCCCGAAGATGCCGAGGTTATCATTTTATTCACACTGGAAACTCAGAATGTTTGCTGATAATAATGTCTGGAAAGGGAAGCGCATCATTTTCAGGCACATGAAGCAAAGGTTACTCATTTCTATTGCTTTAGTCTGGGCCTCTTACCATAGCATTGTATGTATTAAAGATCATGGACTCGAGTCAGGCAGCCTGGGTTCAATTCCAGCCCTACTATGTACCTTGGTCAAATTACTTATTCTCAGTGTCCCTTAGTTTTCCAGTCTATGAAACAGAGATGATACTAGTACTTGGTCCTGACTTGTAATGATTAAGCAAGTTAATACTAAAATGAGAATCATGCCTACAATGTAGTGAGCACTAAATATATATTTACTAAAGAAGTAATTTTTCACCAAGATTGCTGCCACTGTCACATGTTTGTGCTTCTGCCCCTAATCCTGTTCCCCACCAATTCCCTTGTGACTGCAGAGTGACCCTTCTAAAGTACAAGTAGAATACTCTACTTCTCTGCTTAATTGTCTAAATAGAGTTTCACCTTCTAGCTATCATGGAGTAAATGGTACCAAGCTAGACTTTTTGCCATAAACATCGCTAAGACTGGACAAAACATATCAGGCAACTGGTTTTCAGGCAATTCACAATATCCAGTTTAAGTCTGTGATCCTTGAGGAGGAAAAGTCACAAAGTGAGTCCCACGATTGCCCAGTTCTGGATTACTGATGCAGTTAGAAAGTGGTGGGTGAGGCATCATTGAGAAAGGGAGCTGTCCCAGAAATCTGTGATGGACCACCTTAAGTCCATGACTGAGGAGTCCATGAGCTATATATTCTCAGGACAAATCACTCACAGCTTAATAGCTACCAGCTGCTATAAGTGTGAGAGCTGAACAAAGATATTGGAGGTGAAACAATACCTACCGACATTGAAGTTCCAGCTTTGCCAGAGTAGAGATTTTTCTGTGAAGCCTCTATAACACCCCTGACATCCAACTGAGACACCAGAAAGGCATTTTAGAAGTAAGGACCATACCCTAGAGTAAGACCTACCATAAAATTGCCTTAAGAAATCCTAATACCAAGTTCTCAGGAGATCCATAAAGCAATAGAGTTTGGAGGTTGAGTCCCACTAAGTTAGAAGGGCTGACAAAATACCTTGGGTTTTCCATAGCTCTTCACTAATAAAGCATAAAATGAAACCTATACAGATTCTAAGGGATTAGCCAGCAATTGAACTTGTTGCCAAATAAAAAGTGAGGAAAATAGAAACATAGAAATGCAATATATAGTTAAGAAAGAAAGTCAATAGAAACAGTTGATTTTCTGCAAGGTAATTCAATGGGAAAATGATAGTATTTTCAACAAATGATGCCAAAACAATTGTAATGTGATCTAAATGTACAAAACAATAGATTTCAACTCTTACTTCACAACATATATAAAATTAGCTCAAAATTGATGTTATACCTAAATGCAAAGATGACACTATAAATCTTTTAGAAACAAACATAGGAAAACAGAAAGATGAGTAACCATAAAAGAAAATATTGATAAATTGGATATCCTCAAAAATTCAAACCAATTGCTTTTCAAAGGGGAAACTCAAGAAAGTGAAATGGCAAGCAACATACTAAAAGAAAGTACTCATAACACATATAACTGACAAAGTACTTGGATATAAAGAACTCTTACAACTTAATGATAAAACAATCAACCCAATTTTTTAAAATGGCAAATGAAGTAAATACATTTTATAAAAGGCAAAATACAAATGGCCAATTATGTAAATAGATGTTCAACATTATTAGTCATTATTGGAAATATAAATTAAAATCATAATTAAATACATTTCAAAACTATAAAATGTCTAAAATTAAACAAATTGGTAATATAAAATATTGGCAAGGATATGGAAAAACAAGAATTTTCATAAATTTATGGTGTGATATAAAATGGCATGACCACTTTTAAGAATAGTCTGCCATTTTCTCTAAAGTTAAACATACTTACCAAATGAGCTAGCCAATCTTTTCTGTGGTATTTCCTGAAAAGAAATGAAAACTCATGTGCAAAAAAGACTTGTACATAAATGTTCATAGCCACTTTATTTATAGTGGCCAAACAGCCCAAACAATATTATAGAATATCATAAAATCAATACTAGTAAGCAATAAAAAAGAAATAAACTATTAATACATACAACATGGAGAAATTTCACAGATATGTTGAGTAAAGAAACCAAGAGTTCATATGGAAAAATATATTTATATGAAACTGTAGAATAAGTAAAACCAAATCATAAAGTGATTAAAAGCAGAGCAGTTTTTACCAAAGTCAGAAGGTAGGGGAGCAAGAGAGGAGATGATTATAAAGTGATGCTAGCAAACTTTCCCAGGAAATGAAAATATTCTATATTTTGACTGGAGTGTGAGTTACACATGTATACATTTGTCAGAATTCTTTTGAGCTTAAATCTATGCATTTTATTGAATGTAAATTCAATTCACTTCATTAAAAAAAAAATTAGATCCTTCATATCCCAACTTCCACCCCACTCTGCAGCCTAATCTCAAACTGTTTCATCTTGAACTTTAAATTTTCTCCATTTTAGGTATTTCTTACCTTCAAGTTTTTGCGTAAACTGTCCCTACTACTTGATAATCTTTCCACTTCTTTTTCATCTTGAGGAAAGTGTTTCCTTCTAACACTATATTGGTTAAATGCTTTTCCCATTTGTTCCCAAAGCATTCTAGCATAATGCTCAGTAGAGAATATATTTTGTACATTCTTATTACATGTTATTGTTTTTGCTTGTTTGTCTGTCTTTCCTGTAAATGGTAACTTCCCTGAATATAAGAACTGTGTCTGCTTTGTTTGCCACCATACCTATCAGAGCCTTGGCTTACAGTTCGCACTTATTACATATTTGTTGAATGAATAAATGAATGAACGAATAAATGAACAAATGAGCTCACATAAACCTCCTGAAATCTTTAGGTAGATTCTCAGTGATTTCAACGTTCTGTTTTCTAAGTAAAATTAATTGAGGGCTTCCCCTTCTGAATGTTATTTTTGGTATGGCACCACACATTTTATTATAGGTATTTTTTTCTAAATGGTATTTCTCAGAAGCCATCGTTTTTGTAGGAGTAGTGAGTCACAGAAATGCAATTCTTGGCTGTGCCTTCCCCCACCATCCCGTCCCCCCCAGCTAGCCAGACCAAACATTCCATAGTAACCATGTTTTTGATTGTCTACAGGATTTCTGTCTGATTTAGATTGTCTATCAAGATATTTTATAGTCTTCTTCCACTCTGAAAAGCATAGCATATTCTCCCTTCTTATAATGTTCTCTGCTTTTTTGCAAATGCTTTTGAAAAATAAATGCCTTATGTATGTAAATATATATATATAAATATATAAATATATATACATAAAGCCTAAAAAGATAAATTCTTATCTATTCTGCGATGGTTTCTTGTGTCTTTTATTCTATTTTGACATGGAGTTTCAAACCTTTTAGGAAAAACTATGCTACTCTTCATTCATTTCAAAGTATCAGAGAGAATATTAGGGTCCCCTTCTCAAATAGCTTAAAGTCTGGTAGGAACTTATAAACAAACCGTTGTCTACTCTATGACACAATAAAGTCATGTCCAGGTACTAGGGATTGGAATCTGCAACCCTGTGTACATTATATCTAGTTGTTAAACACTCTTCTAAGATAGGCATTAATAGTCCCACTTCACAAATAAAGATAACGAATTACAGCACATAGTGTTTTCAAAGTCACATAACTAATAAGTGGCAGAACCAAAATCTAGGCCTGTCAGAATTTTAAGCCTTTGTCTTTATATGTGTGCAGCATTGCTCTCCTAAGTGTAGGGAGGGAAGAAAATTAGGGAGTCAAGAATGAACCACAGTTTTCCAGCTAAGTAGACTTGGTATCAAGTGGTGGCATCCATGTTCTGAAACCAGGTATACAGGTAGAGGGACATGTTTGGAGGAGAACATGGTATTTGGAGATATATGAAGATTAGTATTTAATGATATTGAGACAGGGATGCCTGTAGGCCATTATATTCAGCTTCTTCAGGTGATGGAAATGAGACTTTGGAGCACAAGTTGTATGCTTGGGTTGGAGATGAAGGTGTGAACACCAAAGTACCTATGTAGTGATACTTTGGGTATATATTGAATCACCCAGGAGGAGTATGCAGATTGAGAAGAGGCTTAAATGTCCAACTTTGATTTATTGGCCTCTAGATTCCTCTTGTATATCTTATATAAAAATCTCATGAATGTATCACAAGACATCCAAGAGATACGTATAAACATCATTGATATAAACTCCTCCAAGTTTACTACTTCTGTTTCTGTTCTCTTTGGAAGCTATTCATCACTTAACAAATGATAAAAATTTTTCTTTCTTGAACATGTTATGCTTAAAACCATTTCCTTTAATGCTAAAGAATGCAAGTGGACCTCAGAAAGACTGGAACTTAGAATTAGAAAGCTATAGGGAGAGCCAAGGATGACCTCACTCCATTTTCTATTCCTGCTTCTTGCTGTATGTCTGGTTCATCTTCTCTAAGCTCCTCTTTGCTCCTTCTGTCCTCTCTCTCTGCTCCCAAAGCTGACTGAAAAAATATGACCACCCAGAGTAGAATATGCTTACTAAGAATTTTCCTAGTCTTGAGTTCCTGTTGGTTTTCCTTTCTCCACATTGTGCATGTATTATTTTTAATCCTTACAATAACACTTCAAGACTGTATTATTCTTTCTGCATTATATATGAGGAAACTGAAGCTGAGAGAGATTGTGACCTGCCAGGTCACTGTCATCTGCTGGAGATTCAAAAATGAAAAGATAAGGCCTCTGTTTTCATGGACTTCATAGCCTAATATTGAAGCAGATATTTATCATTATAGGTACAGACATAAATTCTTATTACCAAATTCTGTGAGAAGTGCTGTAATAGCTCTGTAAACACGGAATTGTATTAACACATTGTGTAATGCCTGGAGAAGCAGGGAGAGCACTGTATAAAGGACATTTGAACCAAAGTTGGAAGAATGTGTAGCTCTCTAGGAGGTACAAAAGGGGTAAATGACATTTTAGGTTGTAGAGGCATAAGGGTGTTTATTATAAACAGGGAAAGCAGTGCTGTCCATGTTTCTTTTTCAACCTATGGCTCACCTTTTGAGTTGGCACCCAGAGCTCAGGTGTGCTTTATGTGAGCTTGGCTACAGCCTTCTAAAAGGGTTCAAAATAATCAGATTTCTAGTAAGCTAGAGAAGAAGACACTCGAGACCCAATATTTAGCTCAATTGGTTAAATGTCTGACTGTTGATTTCAGTTCAGCTCATGATCTTGTGGTTCATGAGTTTGAGCCCCACAGCCTGCTTGGGATTCTCTCTCCCACTGCTCCTACCCTGCTCACTTTCTCTCTGCCCCTGCCCTGTTCACTCTCACTCTCTCTCTCTCTCTCTCAGAATAAATAAACTTAAAAAATTAAGTCTCTCTCTTGCTTCTGTAGTTTTCTTTTTCTCCTCCCTACACACCCACCCCACAACAGTATAAATCAGCACAGACAACAATGTGGGATTTGGCAGTAATTGCTATTAGTTTTGAAAATGAATACATACCAAAACATAGGCATTACAAAAGCTGTTTGTGTTGCACATTATACTTTGTTTTAGGCTATCCCCAGGTATATTTGTCAGATTATTTGTCAGATATATTTCTCCATCTTACAGTCTATATCATCCTGCTCTGTATAGAACTTTTGAAATATCCCACCAAATAAGATGACTCTGGATTCTGTACAGACTTATTTGGCAAGGTATGGGTTACAGCCTTGCATATGTCTCTTCAGAAATAAGGTTGAAATGTAGGTGCTGTCTATATACAAAGCAGCTGAAGACTGTAGCTTGCTATGAAGGAAGAAAAGTACTGACAAATTTTACTACTTATGAGGTGCATTTTCTCATTGCTAAGTATACCCTAAAAGATGTTAAAAAAAAAACGTTTTTCCTTAAGCCATAAAAAAAAATCTTAATAAGCAAGAAAGCTTTAATGCATAAAACATGATATTTAAGTTTCAGTAGAATTGTACCTGAACATTTATTTACAAACTCATTCTATTCCTGAAGTTCTGAAGAAAGTGGATGGGTGTTTCTATAGAATTCTCTTTCAGCTTAGCATTTGTCAGTAGGACAATTCAACATGAATGTCTTTTCTGCATGCCATTTTATCAGAAATAGCCTTATTTTTTGAACCCTAGGTCTTGCTGGTTCAGGACATAAAAAATATTGCCTATACTAAATTATCTCATTTGATCTAATATAACTAAAAATTGACTAGTCCAGAAGGACTCAGGTAAAAGCCAGCACAAATTTATTTAAGTATGTTACCCTACTGGCCCTCACCACTAATGGGGATGGCATACAATGATGGCATGTAACTTTTGCAAACATTTTTTGTCCAGGCAATTGTATGGGTATGTAATAAAAAATGAAAAAATATAACATATATTTGGTAAGGTGAGAGTATGTCTTCTTCACCATTACTGCCAGTCATGTAGCCCCATCTCCAGAGGCATTTACCATATCCAGACTTTCTCTGTCCTTCCAGAGATATTATGTACGTGTGTGTGTTTACATGCCCATTCCTTTAATTCTATACAGATGGTAGCACACAATACACCTGTTTCACATCTTGCTTTTTCATTTAACACATGTGGGAATTGTTGCCTATCAGTTCATGCAGATATGCCTCATTCTATTTAATTGCTGCCTAGGATTCCATTATTTCATTGCACTGTAATTTACTTACCAGATCGCTATTAGTGGAAATTCATGTTATCTCCAGTTTTTGCTAATATAGACAATGCTGCAGTGAATATACTTTGAATATATATGGGATTATTTGTCAGATATATTTCTGGAAGTATAATTTCTGGGTTAAATATGGGGAGTGGAAGTAAAGGCATTTTTTAAATAAAAGCTCAGAAATGATCAGAGATTTTATGTCTTAGGTTAGCTCTATGTCTCTTTCTCTTAGTTCTGTCTCTTTCCTAGGGATTCCTAAGCTGAGACTACAGTACATTTCATTCTACTTTACAGACTACTCTGAATTCTTTTGTCTTTTTATCCTGTCTGTTCCATCAATTATCAAATCTGGATTAATCAAAACATGTGCCTTCTTCACTATATACCTAGACTGTCAACTGTTTGGGGGAGACACATGTAATTTGGTTCTATTACAAACTTATGTTTCCTAAGATCATTTAGAGACTTCATACTATTCATAAATCCTTTTACTTACACCTAACTCATTGTTTCCTATTTCCAGCATTGGCAATTCCACTGGCTGATCTGTATTTATAACTTTCTATCTTACTTTTACCACCACAGGAAATGGCTTGGTTCCCTACGTATTACAGAAACACAGCTCATTAGCTAAGAACCCCCTTAATTTCTCCTTTAATCCTCAAAATTTCTACATGAAATCTTCTGATCTCAAAACAGGAGTTTCCCTTTCACTAACCAGTCCTAATATTGACATATTTTCCTATTCCCACTGCCTCTTTACTGATTTGTTTACTCCATGGTATAAATAAATTTTTAAAAATAAAAATCCACTCTCTACCCTTTATTCTCCTCCAGTGATTGCTTCCCATTTCTTCCCAAGTAGCATTCTTAAGACAGCAGGCCAAAGAATAGATATTGCCACCATGTCTAATTTCCTATATGCTTGCCCATTCACTGAAGAATGCCTCTACCACAGCACTGTGGTCTCCAGAAAATGTCAAATTTCCAAGACTTTTGAGCAGTCTTGGGCATCATCATACTTAAATATTCCCCCACATTTGACACTTGATTTTCCCCGAACCTCAACCCCTCCAACAAAATTTCTGTTGTTTTCATTATAATTTCACTTCTTGTTTTCCTTTCCTTTTTAAAAGTAAACTATTCTAGTTTCTTTCTGACTTTAAGTCTTTAGGTCCTGTGTTCCCTAAGATTAAGTTCTTAGCACGTTTTTCTTCTCTTTTTTTTTGTTTGTTCCCTGTTATTATGGCTTGAAGTCTGAATTCTTTAAATTCTTTTTTTGTTGTTGTATTTGACACACAATGTTACATTAGCTTCAGGTATACAGCATAGTGATTTAACAACTCTATACATTATGCTATTCTCACAAGTGTAACTACCATCTGTCACCATACAGTACTACAAATTACAGTATCATTAACTATATTCACCATGCTGTATCTTTCAGTCTCGAGACTTACTCATTCCATAACTGGAAGCTTGTGCCTCTCACTCTCCTCTGCCCATTTTACCCATCCCTCCAACCCCTCCCATCTGGCAGCCACCAGTTTGTTCTCTGTATTTATGGGTCTGTTTCTGCTTTTTTTGTTTGCTTTGTCTTTTAGATTCTACACGTAAGTGAAATCATGTGGTATTTGTCTTTCTCTGTCTGATTTATTTTACTGATTTATTTTACTTCAGCACAATGCCCTCTAAGTTCATCAATGTTGTCACAAATGCAAGATCTCATTCCTTTTTATGGCTGAGTAATATTCCATTGTATGTATATACCACAACTTTATCCATGCATCTATTGATGGATACTTAGATTGCTTCCATATCTTGACTGTTGTAAATAATGCCATAACCATAGGGATGCATATATATTTTCAAATGAGTATTTTTATTTCCTTTGGGTAAATACCAGTGATGATCCTTTATTTTAAAAACTTTGTCCCTTACTTTGTGGCTTCCTGACTCAATCATCTTCATTTGAATTGAGCCAATGACTAAGATGATGATGATGATTATAACAAAGAGGAGGAAGAAGAGTTAACCTGAGCAATGGCATGTTTCAAGGTACAGGGGTTCTTTTCTTTTGTGGATGTTGTCGTGAGAAATGTGAATTTTGGAAACACTGAAAATATTCATTAAATAGAGAAAAGTTGTTGCTTCTGTATCCCAAAATAAGGGAACATGTGGTCACCAGATGTGATGAAATAGAACTCCAGGTTCTCACTGTTTTCAACTTTTCAACCTTTTATCCCAAACCACCAGGTCCCTTTTGCATGTTACCTCTGCCTAGAATACACCCATACCATTTCCAAGGCAATGTTTCTAGACTCTTGGCTATATCTTCTTTTTTTGGTCTTAGCCATTTGAAGCAGAACTCCAGTTTATAACAGTTGTAAAGTATTTGGGGTGATGATAGCATCAGTTATTATTTATCTGTTCAGCTTTCTTAAAGTTGAAGAAAATAAGCAAAGTTTTATGGAAATATGTATTATCTTTACCAGTCACTGCTTGACTTTCCTCCATTCTGGAGCTCTAGGACCATTTCACGCTCCTTTCCTGCTAGACCTGTGTGTATCTCCAGCTTTGGTCTCACATGCTGTATATCAGTGCCCAGCTCTACTGTTCCTTTCACCAGATGCAGCCAGTTTTACAAATGAAATTATACATTTGAACCAGATGAGTTTGGCTTGGTGATTGGCCCTGTGCACAGTCTACAATTTAGGTCAGACTTATGAAGAGTTTGGTGAATTTGGCACCATCTTTGAGGAAGTGTGGACTGTCTTAAAACTCCAAAGAGAAACCTTTAGGATCTCAGACATTCCATCTTTTGTGGGCTTCCAGAAAAGGCCACCCTCAGCTGGCATGAGAGAGAGGGCTTATTTTCAAACTATTCAAGTCATGTTGTGACTAGAAGTTGAAGTCTGGTGCAAAACCATGAAAACTGAAGAGATAATTTGCACTGATCCTGGAATAAGCAGCTTCACTCTACTGTGTAGTGACTCTGGTGGAGATGGTTCAGGAAGAGAATATTTCTACTGCTGAAGCATAATTTTATGAAAGAGTTTCTTCAAGCTATTTGTGTTCCTTAGAATAAATATCATTTCTAAAATGTGAGAAAAAATAAGGCCAAGTTAGTTTAGGGAAGACAATGACCTGATTCCTTGTATCAATTAAAATAGATTTATAGGAGGGCGCCTGGGTGGCTCAGTCGGTTAGGCGGCCGACTTCGGCTCTGGTCATGATCTCGGGGTCCGTGAGTTCGAGCCCTGCGTCAGGCTCTGTGCTGACCGCTCAGAGCCTGGAGCCTGTTTCAGATTCTGTGTCTCCCTCTCTCTCTGACCCTCCCCGTTCATGCTCTGTCTCTCTCTCTCTCCAAAAATAAATAAATGTTTAAAGAAATTAAAAAAAAATAAAATAGATTTATAGGTTCCAAGGTGTGGGATACCTCTGTGCTGTTCCTTCTTGTTGGCTTCAATAGGAATGAGACTTAAATTAGGGTCCCAGTGCTAAGGCCTGAGAATTTTTTCCATCTCAGATTTTCAAAGAATCATAAAGCAGCTTGAAAGAAAGCCTCACTCACTCACCCTTAAACCTCCACTGAAAGATAAATAATTGAAGCCATTGCTGAGCATGATTAATGAAGATACATTATAATAATTTATTATACTGTTTTTGGAGGGCTGTTTTTCCTCCATTTTTTCTCAGCTGTCTCCTATATTACCTCTACTACTACTCTGGAGACTGAGCAAAATGCAGATGTTAAGAACATAAAGATATCAAAAAGTTAGTTTTGGCTGAGTTAGCAGTGACCACATTACAGGTCTCAGAATTTCCCTCCTTCATGTGGCTTTTTGGTAAGTTGGACAATAAATTTACTAGTATGCAGTTACTTCATATATGATCCAAACATGCTTCATTGGATAAAGGGGAGTAACTGTGAATAGGTCTGCAGGAAACTTGTACATCAGACTCAAGTATGGATGGAGGGACCCAAGAATTTAGGTGAAACTTTTCAAATCTTACAAATACATTGCTTAAGACATTTGTAAAATTTTTAAATAGCAGAAAGCCCTTCTTGTGCCTAATTACCACATATATGTTTCTACAGGAAGTCATATAAATTAATTATAATTTGTTAATGCTGGTGCTATTTACCTGACTATATCTCTACCTTTTGGTTGAGGTATTGCCTGTGTAACATTAAAGAACCTTCTTGATTGCACCACCTACCCCTTGCATTTATAAAGCCCTGATATTTAAAAGTGTTTAATTTCATACAGATGATCTGAATTCATCCTAAAACACTGTGCTAAAATGGTGTATTTCTTATTTAAATTGTTAAAGCTCTTGTCTAGCCAATAAGAGCTTCTATATTTTTATCTCAAAAGAGTGTATTTAGAGCAATGATTCTTAACCTTAGCTTCACGTTAGAATCATCTAAGGAGCTTTAAAAAATTCTGATGCCCAGGCTGTAGCCAAGACCACTTAAATCAGAATTTTAGGACATGGCACCTAGGCATCAGTACTTTTCCTGGCTCCCTAGATGATTCCAACGTGTAGCCAAGATTGAGACTACTGATTTAGAAAGGTAGCATTTTGTGATGAAAAGAGCAAGGGCTTTGGAATCAAGCCAGTTCTTTGGTTGATATTCCATTTCCAGACTCTAATTCATTCATTCAAAAATATTTGAGCATCTAATAAAAAATAAAATGCCTAATATACACTAGAACATTCAATATATGGATAGAGTTTGTTATAGTAATGATAATATCTATTAATAAAAGTATTTTATGAATGGCATTATATACATATAGAAAACAAGTATATTAGTTTAATAAGATTGCATTTTAAGTGCCTTGCTATGCTTCACAGTTAAATTATGTATGCTGTATTCATAAGGATGACAAAGCCAAATAGGTATATCTCACTCACCTTTGAGCACTTTTAGCACCTTATACTTCCTTTAAGTGATTATTTTAATTTTACTTTGGAGTGTATACATATAATCTTCATCAGTGCATGAAAAAATTTCCTCTTTGGTACATGCTAAACTCTAAGCTTCTTGAAAACAAACAGTTTTTTCTTACTCAAGCTGGCATCCTCTCTGAGCATAGTGAATCACTCTCCATGATACTAGCATGCAACCTGTTTTCTGAAACCAGTGTTATAAATAGCTTGCATTGTATTGTGTGCATTGTAATGTATTGCATTGTGTGTTGAGAAAGAGATGTTATATTAAAGGAAACTGTGCTTAGCTTAGTTTGTTCCTTGGCTCATGGTCCCTGGTAGTAGGCATTTTCCTGAGGGTTGTCAGAAGACTGATCTTGTGGGTGGTCTGCCATACTGAATTTGGGAACGAAGATCTCAGCTCCAAGGCCCTCATCCTCCATAATGCCAGCAGACGGTACAGTCCATCAACGCCTAATTACTTCCTAGTAGTTTGAACCCACAATCTTTTTTGGTTTGGTACCAGAATCAACTTCAGAAGATGTTGAAGAAAGAATGTCTGGAATTGGGAGCCTAAATATGTAGACTTTCCTTTGGGAAGTAATTGATCAGAAGAACATGTGTTGTCCACAGTACTTATAAATGACAACTTTGAGAACGAAAGATTTTCTGACCTCATGGCAACTGTTGTCCACTATAATTTCTTCCCTGATTGTTTTTTGCCTTAGCAACCTATTTTTAGTAATAATTTGAGGTAGAAACCAGTTAATTAAAAAGGTATCATTCTTTTGAGTACCAATTGGCTGTGTGTCTAACCACACTGCCCCAGACCTCACTTGCAGCTAACATCTCCACAGAACTGTCCATGACATGTTCTAAAGTAACTTGGGGGAAAACATTAAATAAGGATAAGGAATATTTCTGAAAATGGTCTTTTAAGACAGAGAAAATATTTTTTAAAGAGTGATGAAATACAAGAGACTTTCTCCAATAAATTTATAGTCATGTAGACCATAATATAAAAATTCTAGGAACTATAAATAGGCTTAAATTATTTTATCCCCCTATTAAAAGGAAATCAGTCTCAACAAATTTCGCATCCTAATTAATCATCACAACTCCCACAACACCAACAAAGACAAAAGCCATGTAAATCTATTTAGGAGGCAGAGCAGAAAAATAGTGGTATGTGCATGACAACTTCCTTCTTCTCTTAATACCCGTAAGGAAACATGCTGGTTTCCTATAGAGGGACTGACTAGCTTTCTTCTAATATGGATTGTTTATTTTATTAAAATTCGGCTTAACAGAATTGTGCTGAATATATTTCACCATTGCCACAACAGATCTCAGTCCTAATCAGTATATATGAGCATCTTCTAGCAAAACTAAGTTAACTTTGGAAAGGAAAAGGGTACATTTAATCCTGATTCTTAAAGCTAATTTAAAGAACAGAAATCCTTTAGTTCTAAAAAGTAATACTGATTGTCATCAAATATTGTTAATTTGGAGGTGTTACATGGAGTACGGAATATTGAAATAGGAAGAAAGGAGTCTGAAGTTTCCAAGGCACACCTATCAATCAATACTTAGAATTTGAATGTATCAGAAATCTAAAAGAATTCTTCAGTCAATGGTTTCTGGTTTATCTTACCTGAAGAAAGAAGAGGCTAGCACTTGCTTCAGCAGCACATATACTAAAATTGGAATGATACGGAGATTGGTATGGCCCCTGCATAAGGCAAGAGCCTGTTGAACAACTTAATGCTACTATTTCCCATCCCCACCCAAATACCTCTGTGAAGTCCCATTCATTCTTCACAATGGTAAACAGACATCTCTGATGTACAAAGATTTTTGCATTCATATAACAAATTTCTCCTGGTTTTCCCCCACTATTAATCAGCTACTCCTGATTTGCTGTTGTCAATCGAATATTGCATCGTTAATCCATTTACAGTAAAAGTGTAATAAATTTTGTAGTAAAATTTTGTTAGATCAAAAAGATCTTGTTTCATCCCTATATGATGGGAAAACACCTGCATTTTAGATGATCATTCTAAGTAAGTTTAAGAACACCAAGCTTGACATACTGTAATGCAAATGTATTTGAAAACCACAGGTTTTTAAAAATAAAATACCATTAATGGTTTAAGTGATGAACCACAAAGCAAAATGCAAGCCAATGCAAGTCACATCATTTTTTCTAAAAGAGTTGGAAAATTCAATTAAAACAATGTTTTAAATGGTGTTTTAAGATGTTTTAAGATTAGTATTGGGGCTTGGGTCTTCCTCTAGACTTTATAATATATGTTTTGTGTAATCTTTCCCCTGTTCACCCTCATCTTTCCTCACATTTAGCATTGATTTAGATGATTTGGAATGGAAAGGTTTACCTTTCTCTAAACAAATCTTTCTAGTACAGAAGATTCACTGGACTCCCTTCCTAATTGGTAAGAGATACTAGATAATTCTTGGAATTCCCCTCTAAGAACTTTACTAGCATGATTGATCCATTTGGTGTTAATCTTCCCTTTACTCTGCTTTGTGATCTAGGTTATGATGGGGCACTGCCTAAGAAAGCTGTAGCACTAGTGAGCTGGATCCTAATTTCTTCTATAAAATTTCTTTTTTTTTTAGTTAGGGTTTTGAGCTTAGCTTCTTACTATTTATATGAAGGCAAAATATAGCTGACCCAAAGATATTCTAATAGCACATCATGGGAAGACCAACCAGCCAAAAACATCATTTGATGTTCATTTTGTTCCCTAGTTTAAGGAGAGAAAAGCAAATCACACCTTATATGTAATGCCATAAATGTGCTTTCTTTGGTCGATTATGAAGAGTGGCATTGGATTTTAACACATTGATCTTTGACTTTTGAGGGTGAGACATTTTATAATCATCTGATCATCTGGTTTGCTTCCAGTGTAATCATTTAATTAAGGTATAAAAATGTAATGAAGGCAACATGGAAAGTATTAATATTAATATGTAACATTTCTTGAATGTCAACATTGCCCTAGGAATTGTACAAAGCACAAGATTACAGTGCCTGCCAATTAGCTTAGCATACATCTGCCAATTTTTTTAAGCAATTACAAAATTTTTAAAAAGACCTAGAAAGTATCTTTGTAACCAAAAAGATTTGGCTAATCCCTTTCACCCAAATCCATTATCATTGATCTATTTTAATAATAACTGCTTAGAAATGCTACTTCCATTGTCTTAATAAGTGTGCCAAGAAGAACTAGAATAGCTAAATCTTTCTGTCAAGTTAGCAATGGTGTGAGGGGTGGGGTGTGGATAAATAACCCTAGCAAAAAATAATTTTAATCTAGAGAGCCAACTGAAGGAGAGATTGTGTCTCATCCCAATAAGCCTTTTAGCATAAGTCACTGTATGCTACTGTATTTTCCCTAGATTAAACAGATTGTAAGTATCAGGTTGATTTTGAATTCTTCAGTGGTTTCACTGGCCACATATTCATGAAGAGGGAAAGCCAGTATCTATTCTTGCAAATACTTCCTGTGTTCTTAAAGTATCATCCTATCTCCCTTTTTCTATTTGTGACTAAATTAATGCCCCCCAACAAAAAAAAAGGAGAAGAGGAAGGAGACAGAGAAGGCAGTCAGACATATGCTACCTGCTTTTCTTCACCACTCACTTTTCTTACTTTCCAAATTGATATCCACTCCTACCACTCAGGGAAAACTATTACAGATCTCTTGCAACCTCAGATTACCAAATCGAAAGGCTTTTATATAGTCTTTACTTGTTACTTTTACTTAGTCCTTGTTTTCGTGCAGAATGTGAAGTAGTTGACATTCAGTTAATACTGTTGAACAGTCTCTTTTATTAATTTCTCTTTCCAAGGCTTTGCAGCACTGTTTTCTTCTGGGGTCCCCTTGCCATCTTCTTTTAATATCCTTTACTACCTCCTTGTCTTTTCCACCTTCTAAACAGAGGCATTTCCATAAATTCTATTCTTGATATCTTATTTGCTTTCTCTTCAAAGACTCCCTTAATTCTCATGCTCACTGTATGAATTCAACTGTGAGATCGAGTCCACATGTCTGTGATCTCCCTCTTGTCCCTCTGCTCCAGCGACACTGGCCTTTTTGGCATTCCTTGTATTTGTCAATCTAACTCTCACCTCAGAGGCTTTGCATTTAATGCTGTCTTTACTTGGACTGCTCTTCCCCAGGTATCTGAATGGCTTGTTTCCCCATCCCCTTCAGCTCTCTGCTCAAGCATTACCTTACAGGTGAGGCTGTCCCATATCATCCCATGTGAAACAGTAATTCCTATGCTCCACACTCACTTTCATGTCTCATATTTATCTATGCTATTTTAACACTATCAGACATTATATACATTTTTTTTGTTTGCTTATCATCTGTCTCCCCACCCTCTAATATGTACCTTAAAAGGCTGGGATCTTTACCTGTTTTTGTTCACTGCTATATTCTCAGTGCTTAGAATTGTACACAGTAAGCACTCAGTAAATATTTGTTGCATAAATGTATGAGTTAGCAGAGTCATAAGAAAGTCAAAAATCTTCATAGTTCCACAATTCCTATATATGGCTTTCATTCATCTCCCTATGGGATGACAGCAGTGGGGAATCTTCTTGGGTCACCTTTCAGACTATGGTATGAGGATTTGTATGGAAGTGACTTATGAAGGCACTTCTCTAGAGATAGTGCTGGAGAAGAGAGACATTATTAGCAGGAGATAACCCAGAATCTGACTCCAGTGCTTTTGTCTGGAAAGCTCCTTACAAGGTGAGAAGAATTAGTCAGACATCAGTTTTATTACAATCTTGAGTTTGGCTGAATTAATTACTTTATATCATCAACAATTTGAATTGTTAGCCAAACAAAGTTTATGGAGAAAGTCAGTAATGTATGGAAGCCAAGAAAGATTTTAAAATTCCATGGCCTTGGCAGGTCATTTCACCAATAACCAAATGATATGCCACTACAAATCACAAAGGTTCTTATTTTGAATTTTCACTGTATTCATATTGGACTCTTCTAAGACTAGAGTATGGTCTCCCCATTACTTTTTATGTCCATAGGCCCATAAATCCCATTAAATTAAAAAAAAAAGTCTTCATAAAAATATTCTGTCAAAAGGCTTTCTGTTAACAAAACTAAGTTTTTTTTATACTCCTGAAAATTTGTCATAAAAATCAGAACTCTTTGAAGTCTGGTTAATTCACAGAACATTAGCTTGCTTTCAAGAAAGCAAATATCACAGTGAGTTCAAAGTAAAATGTTCGGGCACAAGAGTATATAGCTATGTTAGAAAAGCCTTTATTTTAAAATACTTCCTTTGAGGAACATTTGTCTAGACATGTCTTCTTGCCTCATGTGAAATTAATAGCTTAAAAAGAACTCTGTGAATAGTTCCAAATTCAAACTTCAAAATTGTTGAATAACTTAATAAGGATACATTTCATTCCTGGTTCACCAAATATGGTTTTGACAATGCTTCCAACAGTCAAGATGGTTTCTATAATGGAGAATGCCACATTATTTAATAATAATGACACCCTAAAAGGAGAACTATAAATTCTCTTTAAGACATTACCTGCACAGGCCATCTACTTAGTATTGGAAACCTAAATTGATGAAAATGTTCTTTAAGATCATTAATGGAGTCACAAAAGGTTTCCTAACTCAGAAAAAGTCCTATATCAGAGAAAAAGTCCAAGCCACTCCCCTATTAGCAAAGAGAACTGTTCACTTGAGCAATAATTGGGTGAAATAGCATTGGTTTTTGTGAAGTAGACACACACTTTGATGGAGAAAGTAGACTCACTGAGATTCTATACATAGTATCTGTGTCTCAGATACTCTTGCATATCTTGTAATCTTCAGTCCTCAAAAACAACCTTGTCACATAGTTTTAATTATGTGTATATTACTGATAAAAAAAAAAAAAACCTTATAAGACATTCAGAGACTTGTGGCCAAGCTGGAATTTGAACCCAGGTCTTGTGACTCCATAGCCAGTGTTCTTTCCCCTGAATCACGCTATCCCATGAGTCTATCCAATTACCTGAGACAGAAATGGTATTCACAATCTCTTGGTCAAAAAATATCATTAGCACTGTCACAGATTTCAGTACTCTACCCAAACTCCTTCAGAAACTTCTCACAGAAACATTTACATTTTCTCTGCCTGTTCCAGATTCTATGGCTGTGCAACAAATTACCCCACAACTCAGTGCCAGAAGATCCACCACTTATTGTATTCATGGATTCTTCAGATTAGGCATTTGAACCAGGCATAGCAGGGACAGAATGGCCTCTGCCCATGATTTCTGGGGCATCAGCCAGATGGCTGAGGGATTGAATCATTGGAAATCCACCTCATTCACATGTCTCTGGTTGATGTTGGCCATGGTCTTAGATCTTAGCTGTAGCTGTCAGCCAGACATCTCCATGTGGCCTGGGCTTCCTCATTACATGGTACTTCAGTTCTAAGAGCAAGACTAGCCCAAGGGGACTCAGAACCAATTGGGTATAACACCTTTTTGAAGTTAGGCTTGGAATTCACACAATGTCGCTTCTGCAGCATTGTGTTCATTAGCAGTGAGTCGTTAGGGCAAGCCCATATTAAAGAGAGGAAGAATTAGGCTCCGTTTTATGGGAAGAGTATTGGAGACTTTGCGAAAATTTAAAAGTTTTACATTATTACCACAGTGCTCCTACCTCTGGCTTCTGAGTGCTTTTGCTTGCAAAAGCTTGCCCTGTGACTCTCCCTTGAAGGACTGCCATCGAGTTAAGCCACTTTGCTCCCAATGTCAGAAGTACCTGAAAGTTGACATGAGGAAACCCTTTTTCATGGGGTGGAACATAACTCACATTCTAATTCTGCAAATTAAAAAAGAAACTTCCCTCCACAGAACTTTGCCTAAAAACACACCCTTGCTTGGTTCCTTTTTTTTTTTCCTTATATTCTAGAACTTCCCTAATAAATTTTTGTACACAAATTTTTATCTCATGGTCCTTTCCCTGGGGACTCAATCTATGACAGGGGTAACTAGCATGTCTGCAAAATTATTCTGACTCAGAAAGGCAAATTCTGATGGTACCATCTTTACTGTCCCTAATCTGCCCCAAACAAGTAACACATAGTTGTTTATTCTAAAGGTTTTGCCAAGATTTATTAATTCACAGATTTTGATCATCACAAAAAAGTATCTGGGAATACTTTATATTTTAAAGATCTGAGCCTCTTTTGATGGTTGAGAGGTTCAACGTGGACTTTTTTTTTAATTTGAGACAGAGAGAGAGAGAGAGAGTAAATGCAGATGAGAGAGGGACAGAGAGAGAGAGAGAGAGAGAGAGAGAGAGAGTCCTAAGCAGGCTCCATGCTCTGTGAAGAGTTCAACACAGGACTCAAACTCACCAAACTGTAAGATCATGACCTGAGCCAAAATGCAGAGTTGGATGCTCAACCAACTGAGCCACCCAGGTGTCCCTCAACATGTACTTATATTAAGCTTTCTTCTCTAGTTAATTTCTTAAAGACACATTCCCTTTGCAGTAGAGCTTTAGATTTCTCTGAGCAATTAATTGGTCATTCCCCACTAATTATATTTACATACATTATTTGTGCATCAAAGCAGAGAAAAATATATTCAATAGAATTTCCTTTGAAAAGACAATGGAGGGGCGCCTGGGTGGCTCAGTCGGTTAAGCATCCGACTTCAGCTCAGGTCACGATCTCGCACTCCGTGAGTTCAAGCCCCGCGTCGGGCTCTGTGCTGATGGCTCAGAGCCTGGAGCCTGCTTCGGATTCTGTGTCTCCCTCTCTCTCTGCCCCTCCCCCGCTCATGCTCTGTCTCTCTCTGTCCCAAAAATAAATAAACGTTGAAAAAAAACCTTAAAAGAAAAGACAATGGATGTGACAATATGGATTATAGGTACTATCACAAAAGGCAGATGCAATCATATGAAGTAAGCAAGTACTTAGGGAAGAAACAGCAGGAAGAAGAGAGAGCGCAGAGGGAAAGGGAAAAGAAAAGAAGAACAAATAAAGGGGAGAGTGAGGAGAAACAAGAAGGGAAAGGAGGGAAGCCAAAGAGAGGGTGGCAGTATATTTTTCAGTGTGATTTCTTCACAGTGATCTCAGAATTTTTCATTAAATATACAAACCATAATGTGTTTCATGTGTTGGGTTTCCTACAGAAGCATAAATGGAGAAAAATTTTGTGTTGGGTTTGTACAAGATGCTAAATCTAATTGATGCTGGAATAAAAACAAAAGATTCACTAGATGTTTGTCAGATACTTGCAGAGGTCATTGGGAGGCCACTGGACATTCCAGGTTCTGAAACTGGGAGTTTGGCGTACTCCGTAAGGGTCAGGGAAGTCCCAAGTGACATCTGGGTTACATTTGTTTTTTCCCAGTGAAGGGATGAG
The DNA here is from genome assembly GCF_016509475.1 of Prionailurus bengalensis. Taxonomy (NCBI): domain Eukaryota; kingdom Metazoa; phylum Chordata; class Mammalia; order Carnivora; family Felidae; genus Prionailurus; species Prionailurus bengalensis. The sequence goes on from NC_057343.1 coordinate 214,053,075, forward strand.
AGCAAAATGCCTTGTCATCACTGGGACTGCCACAGAATAGCCTGCCATAATGGTGAACTTTTTAGTCTACTTTATGAACATGGTTCAGTCTGGATGTCTCTTAGGATAGTTACCTTCATTTTTAATTTAGTGAAAACCTGTAACAACTCATAATTTCCACTTAAAATAGCATTTGTGGTTCAATGAGTGAGATGTTTCCTCAAACTAAATTTTCTAGAATCTTCATTATTAACTGGCAGTGTTGTAGTATAGATTGAGAATATTCCCTATTTCTGTGCTTTCAGAAATATCTAGGAAGCAGGTTAAATCATGTTATTTTGCCCATTTTTTAATGAAATTTAAATTTCACTTGCCAATGATCTCAAAACAAACCCCTGGATCCTATAAACCCTGAACTACCAATACTTCATACTTCTAATAGTGTGGAATTAGAAGTTAGATTCAGAGACATTCATTTTGGTGATACCATGCCTACCAGTCAGGGTTCTACAGAAAACAAAATGACACAATCAGAGGGGTTGAACTGAATAAAATTTGGAAGAGATTATTTACAGAGGCATAAGCAGGGCCAGGGCAACCAGTAAGGTATGACTGAAGTATGCAGGGACTGTTAACAGCAAAAAACCAGTGTCACTGCAAGGCCTGAAGAGGCAAAAAGAGAAAACATTTCTAGTAACAGAGGCTAATGAGAACTGGGACTATGAGAAAAGGGCCACTGGAGAGGAACTGTTACCTTAGGGGCACAGCCACTAGCATAACTGCAGTAAGACAGGGAGAGAACAAGAGGAATGAATATCCCAACCTTTCTTCAATTTCCTACTGGCTCTGCTCATTGGCAGGACCTACAAGAAAGCCAGAGGATAAGGGATCTTGGTTAACTACTCCATAGAGGTCATCTTCCCAGCCCAAAACAAGGCAGAAAAACTGAGAAATTAGGGGAGGGTAGATGCTAGCAAATGGAAAATAACCACATAAGAAGTTTAGAATATGATTAGAATGGCCTGTGTTGCTTTTTTCCAGTGCTATAGGAAGCTCTCGTTTCTTTTAAACTTATGGACTATTTTTAACCCACCTGAGTTTTACCAGGTTGAAATGAACATGAAACCATAAGACAAAATTGGGTAAAAGTATATTGTTAGGGTAGAAAATCCTAAAGTAACTTACAGACTTATAAGTTCCTAACTGACTTATAAGTTCCTAGCTTCAGAAGTGGAAATAACATGTAAACAGAAATTGAATGCAGGAGAAAGTGGAAAATGAAGGAGACTTTCTCTGCCTAAAATCTAAAACTCAGGCATCCAGTCAGATTCAGGAGGGACCTCAGAACATACCATCCATCTTCTTTGTTCTACATGAGACAGAGTGATCTGAACATGTTGCACAACTAGAGCTATAGAATTTTACAGTTCTTGTGTCACACTTAGTAAAGGAATACTCTTAGCTCAAAATGCAGACATGTGTAAGTTTAAAATTCCTACATGAATGAAGGATTTTGAATACCTTATATAATAAGATACTGTTGGACCTACTAGATGTGTTATTTTAGGAAAATGCAGACATTTTTATTATCAGAATCTCATTTCTTTCAGAAGAATGGTTACCTTTGGATGGGAGTAATAAATGTTTTTCTCTTATTTTTAGCATAATATTTTTTAACTTACTGCTGGTTTCTGAACTTTTAACTTTCTTATTTGAAGGCATAAAAAACAATTACTTTATCACCTCATTCCTGTATAGTTTAAATTATATTGAACATGACTAGAATGAGTGTATAAATTTATCTCCCAAGCTAGGGCACACTTAAAAGTAAAAGGAGTTGCTAATATTGTTTAAATTCTATAATTTTTTGAAATGTTTATTGACTGAAAATAAATTTTATACAATTGGCAGAACTACAAAATACCTTTATTCCCAAACTATTTCCAGAATCAAAGTTCTAGTTGCAAAAAGTAGAAATAACATATCCATGTAAACTAAAGCAAAAGTTTTAAAAACCTTTTTCTATTGAATGTCTGAACATCAGAAATTACATGAGCAGAATAGTTACTCTCAATTCAGTTAATATACTTTAATTAGTTTCTTAATCATATACATCTCCATTACTGTGTCTCTGACTTTTTTTGAAGAGTATGTTTTAATATGGCCTTATTTTTAAAAAACTCATAAAATTGTTTGAATGTCTTCAAAACTGAGGGAAAAAAGGAATGGGGATGGGATGAAGAAGAATAATAAAGGAAATAGAATTTTTTTTCAAAGAAAGATAAAAAGAGGAAATTGGGCTTTTTTTTTTTCAAAGATGAGAGAGTCTTACAGAATTTCACTAACAATTTTCAGATTGGAAAAAAAGGAATAAATTTTTAGGGTTACTGGGGAGTACAAATCAAAATGCTTTCCCTTTTCTTATTTATTTGTGATACCTAAAATCTCCCTATTTAATCATTCACTGAATCTGTAAGACTAGGTTTTCTGAAATTTTAGTCACAAGTACTCAGGAGGCTAGCTCCTCAGACATTAACCACTAACACTGGACGGGGGCTCAACTTTCCTGCAGTTCTAATCACAGCTAAACATACTAGGTATGAAACAAGAAGTTATATATACAGAAATTTGGCTTCTATTGATCTCACAGCCTCTTTAACTTCTCCAGTTTATAAATCTACCCTCACTTAGTTCCCACTACCATAGGAACATTCTCTATAGATGTTTTAGATTTTCTAAGAGTAAGATGCGGAATTGATAAACCATGAATGAAATTTCTTGTAAGGGAGAGACACTAGAAGGTGGAGAAGAGAAGGTTCCAAAGATGAAATTGGCTACCTTCTAAATTTTGCCTAAGGACTCACTGTTGAGCTCTGATGTTATGGGCTGCTCGCCATAGTATTAAACCAAACTGGGAAAATAAGTCCGCCAAAGATTGTCTTGACCTGTTTTAGTTGCATAATTGCAAATTCAGATTTCCAAACTCTGAGTGTCTGGTGCAGTTGTTTCTGTAGTGAAGCCTACAACAGATTTTAGCATCTGAACGTTTAGTATCAAAGTTCATATAAATGGTTACCTGTTCCAAGATAGAATTCTTGGTATTTCTGAAATATTTTCCTTCAATGATAAAATATTTGTCTTTTACTGAGGTGCAGATAAAGGAAAACTCATCCTCATTCCCTTACCTGCCCCCCCATTACCCTAGGCAGTTGTTTTTCTACTGGAATGAATGGAATTTTGAAAATTCCCAAGTCTTTCAAAATAATACAACTTATAGGACAGAGACATCTTTCTCTTAAATTGGCTGAGCATTTTCATTTATTCAGTGGGAAAAGATAAGTAAGTGTGGACGAAAATACTACATGTTGCCAGTTCAGATCATTATGAACTGCTCAGAGCAATTTTAGATCCTCTTGAACTGTCTTTATTGTCCTTTTATCTACTTCACACTATAGGGGAAGTATATAAAGTATATTTACTATATACCATTATATAAAGACGGGTTTGATTTCAGTCTTTTAAAATTTGTTGAGATTTGTTTTGTGGCCTAGTATACGGGCCACATGAACATGAAACTATTGTTATTCTGTAGAACGTGTATAAGTATAAAATAGGTCAAGATGGTTGATAGTGTTTTTCACACCTTTATAATCTTACTCATTTCCGGGCGCCTGGGTGGCGCAGTCGGTTAAGCGTCCGACTTCAGCCAGGTCACGATCTCGCGGTCCGTGAGTTCGAGCCCCGCGTCGGGCTCTGGGCTGATGGCTCAGAGCCTGGAGCCTGTTTCCGATTCTGTGTCTCCCTCTCTCTCTGCCCCTCCCCCGTTCATGCTCTGTCTCTCTCTGTCCCAAAAATAAATAAAAAATGTTGAAAAAAAAAATTAAAAAAAAAATAATCTTACTCATTTCATGTATGCATGCATGTTTGAATAATTGCTGAGAAAGGAAAAGTTGAAACCTGTAGCTAAAACTATAGATTTGCCAAATTTCCGCTTTCACATTTGTCATTGTTTACCTCCTGAAATTTGAAGCTCTGTTATGGGTATGTACACATTTAGGTGTACTACCTTTTCTAGGCCCATTTTGAATTGACCCATTTATCATTATGAAATATCTGTCTTTATCTCTGATGATATATCTTATTTGATATCTATTTTGCCTAATGTTAACATAGCCACTCCAGCTTTCTTTCTACTAGTTGCTCATGGCTTCTATATATTCATCGTTTTACTTTAAATCTGTGACCTTATGTTAGAAGTGGTTTACTTCTAGACAGATGGTGAAATCTTGCTGCTTTATCCATAGTGACACCACTGTCCTGTACTTGGAGTGTTTAGGCCATTTCATTTTAATGTAAATATCAATGTTGTTGAGTTTAGAACTACCATCTTTCTTTACATTTTCTATTTTCTCCCAATTTTTCCTCTTTTTTCCTGCCTTTTTAAAAATTTAAATATTTTATAGAATTCAGTTTTATCTCTACTAATGGCTTATTCATTTTTAGTGCTTCTTTATTTTACAATATAATTTTTTAATTTACCTATCACATTCTACCATCAAATTATATTACACCATATATGTGTAAGAATCTCACAACAGTACATATCTATTTTCCCCCATCTATTGTTGTTATCTATTTTGCTTCTCTATGTTATAAATCTCAGCAAGTTATTATTTTTGCTTTATCTTTGAAAAATAATTTTAAATGCTAAATGTAAATTTCTTACATTTACCCCCATTTCTACTGTTTGTGGCATTTTTCATTCCTTTGTATAGATCTGGATTTCTATTTGGTGCCATCTTCCTTTACATTTCCTTTAACATTTCAAGTACTGTAAGTCCTCTGACAATGAACTTACTGGTACTGCTTTTGCTTTTCGGTTTCAGAAAGTTTTTATTTTTCATTTTAGAAGGATATTTTTGCATAGAATTCCATGTGTATAGATTCTTTTGAACATTTAAAAGAATCTTTTTTTTTTTAATTTTAGCTTCCATAGTTAATAGCAAGCATTCTGTGGATCCTTATCTTTGTTCCTTTGAATGCTCTCTTTGTTCCTTTTTAAGTCTTCTTTTCCTTTAGTTGCTTTAAAATTTTTCATTTCGGTGCCTATTTTCAGCATTTTGTGATTTGCTTTGAAATGGCTTTCTTTGTGTTTATATTGCTTGGGACTTACTGAGATTCTTAGATCTATACGTTTATACTTTCATCAAATGTGGCAGATTTGGGGCCATTATTTTTTTTTTAACATTCTTTACCTCACTTCCCCCCTCCTATAACTTAAACTACAATTATGATAGACTTTGCACATTATTCCATAAGGCACTGATGTTTACTTTATGTTTACTTTATGTTTGTATTTTTAGTCTTTTTCTCTTTTAGGTACAGTATCTTTGATTTTTTTTTATCAATTTCATTATGAATGAAAGTAAACAATATTTTTTAAATTGTTGCAGACTGTTTATTACAGATTCTCTGTTCATAGCCTGTATTTATTATCTATTTAGATTGCTCATCTTTCCTTGTACATTTAAGACATTAGTCCTTTGTCCTGTATATTGAAGATATTTTATATTCATTCTTTATCCATTTATCTTACTTGTAGAGTATGTATGTATATTTCCCTACAGAAGTCTACAAATTTTTAACATATGTATTCAAATTCATTATTTTCCTTTATGAATTTTTTGTTTCCCATTCTACATAGAAGGCCCTACCTCATTTCAAGAAATAAAATAGTCTCATTTACTTTCTCATATTTGGGGGTTTTTAAATTTTGAAGCTCAAAATTTTGATTTATCTAGATTTAGATTTGAGCACTGGAGTAGCAAGGCTTTTTCCTATATACATAGCTAGTTTCTCTCATACCACCTCCTGGATAATCCAGCTCTCTTTTTTTTTTTTTAAGTTTATTTATTTTGGGAAAGACAGAGACAGTGCCAGTGGGGGAGGGGCACAGAAGGAGACAGAGAATCCCAGGCAGCCTCTGTGCAGAGCCCAATGTGGGGTTCACAGCCACAAAACTGTAAGATTATGACCTGAGCTGAAGCCAAGAGTCAGATGTTTAACTGACTGACCCACCCAGGCACCACGATAATCCATCTTTTTACCCACTGATGGTACTCATCACCCAAATCAGGATTAGGTTTACCTGTGACTTAGATACTAAACATAAACGTGTCATACACAAGAAAAAAGTATATTTTTTGTTGCAGTGGAGGCCAGTAGTCTGGGGTTTCTATAGTGGCTCTAATCCATTAAATCCCCCAGAGACACACACTGTCTCACTGATGTACTATCTCTAAAATGTGGGGCTTTTGGGTCCAAATCAAATGTGAGTCAAAATGTGGTGCTATTTGATTCACATAGGTTTTATTTGTATGCTAAGCAACAGGATGAAGAATAGGGTGAAGAAGAAAACAAGAAAAGGGTGAGACATAAATTGACTTTTAAGGCAGTTTCCCAAAAGTTGTTACATAACACTTCAGCTTAAATTTCATTGGCTAAAACTTAATCTCTTGGCTAGACGTATTTGTAAAAGATGCTGCAAAAAGTATTGTTCATTTTGAGCATGCATGTGCCCACCTAAAAACGGCTGAGCTCTGGGAAAAGTCAACAAAAGACTATTAGGGGTAAAGTGGTGGTCTCTGCCAGACTCCTCAATATGATACCATCAATCCCAGTGGATTCTTCATATCTAGATTCTCACATTTTGCTCATTCTCACTGTGAGTTTTTCCTGTGCCAGTGCTATTCTGTTCTAATTAACATAGACTTAGTCTCTATATCACGTAAGATTAGACCATTACCCTTTTTCCCCCCAGAGTTTTCAGATTTTTGGTATGTATTGAACAATCCATAGTAAAGTAAAATTTTTACATACAGAATTTTTACTTAAGAGGGATATTCAGTGCTTTGGAGAAATGCCTTAATAAATTTCCTAAGAGATACTTGAGCCACTGCAAGGCACCAAGACATCAGAAAAGAAGGTTCCTACTGTATAACACAGAAGAAGATTGTGGACTTGGAGGGAAAATTCAATCTGCGAGGGACTGAATAGAAAGCATTTCTATTGGTGGGATGTAAAATCCTTCTCTGCATGCTCTTCTTCTGATTTTAGTTTAAGTCTGCCAAATATACAAATTCTTAAAGAGACCGTTTCAGCTGTAGAAACTAAAGAGGAGCTGAGTATCAAAGTGAGATCAGTAAGCTGCGGGAAAAAAAAAAATTACCCAAAGAGCCCCAAAGCAAAAAGGTCATGGGATATAGATCCCAGAGATTTACAGAACTCTTATGAAGGGTTTAGGACTTTCTTAGATTATGAAATTAAAGAGGTGAAGGCAGTCCTAAGAATGTCTCACAGGTTGAGGAAACTCCAAGTGACACCTGGGTTTTGAATCATTTTGTTAAATCCCCCATCCCATGTACAAAATATAAAATATCTCAAATCATTTAGTAGTGTTTCATTCAGCATGTATTAAATTTATAGATTAATTTAATGTGAATTGACATCCTCACAATATCAAGACTTTTCTTTCTTAAACAAGACATGTATTTTTACTAATTGAAGAAGAAAATTAAAGCATTTAAAAAAATTTATTTCAACGTTTATTTATTTTTTTGGGACAGAGAGAGACAGAGCATGAACGGGGGAGGGGCAGAGAGAGAGGGAGACACAGAATCGGAAACAGGCTCCAGGCTCTGAGCCATCAGCCCAGAACCCGACGCGGGGCTTGAACTCCCGGACCGCGAGATCGTGACCTGGCTGAAGTCGGACACTTAACCGACTGCGCCACCCAGGCGCCCCGAAAATTAAAGCATTTTAATTTTCTTCTTATAGAATAAATTTATTGCTTGTTATTTTCTTATAGTTGCAGTTGTGAAAGGCATATTTACATTATTTTTTATAATTGTTTAAATATAGTCAAACTATTAATTTTCAGATCAAGTTTGTAAATAACAACTTTTCTTAAATTATACAGTATTAGTTAAACTCTTCCACAGCACAACAAATGGGTTGAATAATTTCAACCACATACAATTTGAGATCATATTATTGTGGGGTTAATGAGGCGGGTCTATATAGGTAGCCCGGTGGGAGGTCTAATGTCCACTTGTAAAATCCAAACCTATCCCAAGTCCTGATGGCAGTTGCCACTCTCACTTAAAAATCACTGAGGAAGGGGCACCTGGGTGGCTCAGTCGGTTGAGCATTTGACTTCAGCTTAAGTCATGATCTCACAGTTCACGGGCTTAAGACCTGCATCAGGCTCTGTGCTGCAGCTTAGAGCCTGGAGCCTGCTTCGGATTCTGTGTCTCCCTCTCTCTCTGCCCCACCTCTGCTAATGTTTTGTTTTCTCTCTCAAAAATAAATACGCAGTAAAAATTTTTTTAATTAAAAAAAAAGGCAATGAGGAAAATTCTGAACCTGGTGGCTGGCTGGAATTTACAGCATGGCAGCAGTAATACCAAATCTCTTATTTGGTACCTCTTTTGTTAGCCAGACCTGGGAATATTGGCCCACAAGAATTATGAGGACATAGGGACTCATATTGTGTTTCCCATATTGTGTTTCGAAAGACACAGGATTTCGTGCCACATACCTGCCTGCCTCTCCACTTTATGCCCCACCCCTCACCATAAAATGAGAACTTTAGTCTACCCCCATGTGAGAATGAGAAGTAGAACCAGTTGCCAACCACACGATATCCGAATTTGGATGATTCTGGGTTAGCTAATGACACAATTTCTTTCCTGCAATTGGAGTCATTACCTGATTGAATTTATGAGAATTATAAATTCTCTTTCATTCTCAACATCCATTTGTGTTCTGCACAAATGGATGTGTTCTACCTTAATACCTCCATTCCATGGGTCAAGGAACCACAGTGATGCCTCTGCCAATGGCTGAATAATGTTCTTCCCATTATGCATTCCAGAACTTGGGCAATAACCACAAAGCGAATACAGGGACCACTGGGCTCACTGTATAGTAGACCTGAGCCAAAACTCTGTGCGTCATCTGACAGGAACACAATGATATTTTGGGTCTCCAGAAATAGTGTCCCTCAGAGCCAGTGTGGCCAGAATGATAGGGCTGCTTCTATGGGCAAAAATAGTTTGATGGATTTTAGGTATTCAGGGTCTCCTGCTTTACTAGAATCTGCCCAACTGTCCCATAATAATTTTCAGAATCCCTTTCCTTCCCAATCAGCATCTTAATGTTAACAAGTGAGACTCTATAAGTGAGAATTCAATTTGTCTTGTAATTCAGCTACATATCAGAGTGGACTTTGGTTTTGGTTTTCAGAAATATCAGCCTTGCTACTATAGGAGATAGGAGTTTCTTTGAGAGTAGTTATAGAAGCAGTACCCTAAGCTGGGAATTTAAAGCCTTCCTTTCACAATTTTTTCCCCTAAATTCTCTTGCACACTTAGAAGCAATCAACCAACTCCATTATACTTATTTTCACTAACCTTTTCTGTGGCAGAAAATATTTTGCAACCCAAAGCCTTGCCTTCTATAGGTACCTTATTACAGGTAATAATTTGAGTAACTCTTTTGCCACTGAATGCCATCAACAACAGTGTTGCCTTTACCATTGGAAATAGTCATCAATGCCCTTAAATCTAACTATATCAGAGAACCAAAAAAAAAACCCCAGAATCAATTTAGGAACTCTTGTTTGAGATCATGTTCCTTAGGAACTACTTTTAATATTAAGTTCTTTATCATTCAGGGTTCAATCTGAGAAGCAGAACCACTAGGACTGTGTGTGTGTGTGTGTGTGTGTGTGTGTGTGCGTGTGTGTGTGTGTGTGTGAGTGTGTTAAGAGAGAGGTAATGCAGCTACTCCAATTTAAGTTTTTCTTGAGACTTCTTCATTGATCCAAGTGTTACTTGAAAGTTTGTTATTTAATCTTCACATATTTTGGGTGATATATAGCTATCTTTATTTATAGCTGTGTTGTTATTGATTTCTAGTTTAATTCCACTGTGGTCTGAAAACACCTTGTATAATTTGTTTTTTAAGACTTCTTTTATGTCCTAGAATTTGGTCTCTGTTGGTGAATGTTCCATATGAGCTTCAGAGGACTGTGCATTCTTTTGTTGTTGGATGGGAGATTCTATAAATGTCAGTTAAATCCAGTTGATTGACATTGCTCTTCTGGTCAACTCTGTCCTTACTGATTTTCCTCCTGCTTGATGTATCAATTACTGAAAGAGGGGTGTTAAAATTTCCAGCTATAGTAGTGGATTTGTCTGTTTTTCCTTAGAGGTCTATCAGTTTTTTCCTTATATATTTGTATGCTCTATTGTTAAAGTACAAACAGGCTAAAGATTATGTCTTCTTGGAGAATTAACCCCTTGCTTGCTTTGTTGCTTCAGACAGTTTTTTTATTTTTTTTTTCTTGCCTATTAGCACAACTTGGGATTTTTGTTGTTGTGGAAAACTGGACATGGTGTATCAGGTGATAGAAACTGAGGTAAATGTGTTGTATAGTGTGAGGTTTAATATTAATCTGGTTAGAAATTGGGTTGTGTCTAATGTTTGTTCTACCTGTAGATGCCAGAGCCTTCATTTCCTCTAGTGTCCTTGCTTTTGTCTCTTCTGCTCTCCTTGGGTTTCCCTAAGAACCCCTTTTACAAATAGAGTCTGCTACTTGCAGCTCTTCCGTCTGCAAACCATTGTTAGGATACTAGAGCCTTGTCAATGTGGCAATAACCTGGGGGTAACGTTCTATAATATTATGATTAAGTCTGGCTTTTCATAGGTTTACATCCCTGGGCTGTGACCTTCACAAGTGTTTCTTAGCTTTTCCCCCTCTTAGATGAGTCTGGAAGTCTAGAGAGGGCTGGAATGTGTAATTGCCCTTCCCTCAAATGGAATAAGGCTTTGATAATGTTTTCTTTTGAAGAATAGGCCTTTGTTATGGAGAATGCTCTGAATTTGTTTCAGAATGGTTACTTTCCACCTCCCACTGTCAGAAACACTAGGGAATTTTTATTGGTTTTCACCTGAGAACTGGATGGTGTCCCAGAGGTAAAAGCCATGACAGTGCAGGTTCATCTTGGACTGTAGTCCCCAGGAATTTTTCATCCATGCTAGTCTCCACTCAGGAATCAGCAGTTCCTCAAACTTACCACTTAAGTGTTTTGACCTTAGCAGCTTCTGTTCCAGGTAAACCGATATCAGCTGTGGACCTCTGTGTTTGCCTGCCTCTGCAGATATCCTACAGAGTGTATGCTTAGTAGTTTGCCCTGTGACCTCCTTCTCTAATAGGCCCAAGGAGAGTCATTGATTTGCAGTTTGCTCAACTGTGTTTGTTTGTTTTTATAGGACAGGAGTGATGACTTTTAAATTCTACGTGTTGAAGCTAAAACTGGAAATTGGATTCTTTTTTTGTTTAATACTTTAAGTCCAATCTTTTCAGTAGGCTATGTCTCAGTACTGATCATTTTCTATGAAATTATCCTAGAACAGTATACTGCACTTGTAAATGGCAAGTTCAGTTCTCTCATTTTATCTTTAAAGTTTTTTTTTCTGTTCCATCATTTCTGTATACTACCTCAAGGACACCAATTTATCTATACATGATTGGTCTTTGTTGTCTGTCACTATAGATCCTCCTTACTTCCTTTTATCATTTTGTCTATTTTAACTGCATTCTGCAACATTTTCTAGAGCTCATCCTCAGCTTGCTCTTTTGTGTTCTCATTCATTACTTGCTGTTTATAAATAATTAATTGGTCTTACTATAATTTTGTTTTGCCTCCAGTTCATCATCCAGTCGCACTTTTACCTTATTTTGTTGCCATCATTTCAGCATGATTTCTTCTTTCAAAAATTTCATCTTTGGGGACCCTGGGTGGCTCAGTTGGTTGAGCATCCAACTCTTGATTTCAGCTTAAGTCATGATCCCAAGGTTAGGGGATCAAGCCCTGTGCTGGGCTCTGTGCTCAGCGTGGAGTCTGCTTAAGATTGTCTCTCCCTCTCCCCGTGCCCCCTCCTTCACTTAATGCATGCATGCGCTCTCTCTCGCTCTCTCTCCAAGCAATAATAATAATAATAATAATAATAATAATAATATTTTCTCTAATTTTATTTAATGCATAAAGATTTTTTTATTGTTGATGTCTTCATCCAAAGTGAATTATTTTCCTGGGTTGCAAAATTATGTGCTTACATTTTTTAAAATTTTGCTTGTTTTTCTGTATTGTTTTGGTGTAGTGGCTCTGTTTCACTTTGCCATTTCTTTTCCCAAATATATGGATAGTTTCTCCCTGCCAGCTTTCTACTTGATCTGGTCTTTTTTGTAACCTCACTGAATATTTGACTAAATTCTATGTTTGGCTTTTTAGTTACCTAGAAAGGGGCAGTGGTGGGATGGAGGTGAGAAAGAAGAGCTAGACATGTGCCTTGATTCTATTCACATATTTTGTCTTTAACCTTTTTCGTTGGAACTTTGTTAAACATCTTTCCTCAGATTTTACTCTTGTTTCTTTGAGGGGAACCTCCAGATCCATGAGGGTACTGGATTATTAACCCATTTTTTAGAGTGAGTCCTTCAGTTTATCTTCATTAAGTCTTTGGCTATATGAAAACATCACTACTTAGCTCACCATTCCCCAGCCATTTTTTGTTCCCCACCCACAGTTGTGGTTACATTGGGGAAATACTCAAAATTCAGAAGTTCTTCCAACAATCAATGTGATGCTTTTTCGCTACGATGGAAAAGTTTCCAGTGTTTTGAGGAGTGGTATTTTCCTTTTATTCTCATCTTTCATTTTGCCAAACTTTTATTTATTATAGACAATTAGCTCTGGATAATTCTTCCTGAAGTATTTCTCTCATGTTGTTGTAAGCCAGAAAAAACAAATTGTGACTTTTTTTAGTTTTTTCACCTTCTCATTCACCTACCTTTCCATCCTCTCCCATCGGCCATCGAGAAACTTTTCAGGAATTTGTCCACTCACTTTCTTCCCCATGGTACAGCTTCTGCTTATTATCTCTCTCTCTCTTCTCTCTCTCTCTCTCTCTCACTCACTCTGTGTGTGTGTGTGTGTGTGTGTGTGTGTGTGTTGTATTTGGAGGAGGAGGTGGTAGGTAGGGAAATCTTACATTATTATTAAAATCTTCATTATCCAAAGGTACTCTAAAATTTAGAATTCATCATTGCATACCTTTTCTTGTTAGAGGATTGTTTCTCTTTTCTTTGTTAATGTTACTTATATTCATTAATAGTTTAGGGTGGAAGCTTCTATAATCCTATATTTGCTGTTATGTTTCCTCAATAAGTCCTTTACTATAGTTCAATATCTGGTATTGATCAAGCAATCCAGGTTTCTTAGAGGAAAATTGCTGTGAAAATGAGCATAATGAACATACTCCTTAAAATGAGTTATCCTCCTGTGTGGAAATTTGGATAACTGGAAAAAAAGGCTGAGTAATTGAAATCCATTCATGTACTGAGGGTATTGAATGGATGTTAGTCATCACTATCAATTTCTTCTGTGATTAAATTTCTAATAGTCTCATTGATTGTGCTGAGTTAATTATAAAGACACAAATGAGAGGGTGAGTTAGGAAATAAAGGGGGCTGTGTAATTCACACATCTGATAGTCACCACTCTCCTGCCATTCCCTAACTCCATGTCCAGATATATGAAAGCTGACCTGGGTCTCTGAAATGACAACTTACCAAAAAGACATTTAATCTTGGAGATGAGGAATCTGCAAAACAGATGTAGTGATGCTGAATCCAGGCAAAACTATGAGATAAGTGAAGTTTGTTGTCTGAATCTCTTAATCCTTTGTTTCCTGGATCACACGCTTCTCAAAATCCTTATATCCTACCATTATTCCCCCTGTCTCAAATTCTTTTTTTGCTTTAAGGAATAAATAACTGGTGAGGCACCTTACCCAATGGGTAGTTGCATGTAAGCAGGATTAAATCCTTAAGTAAAAGAGTTAAATTGTGGAATATAGGACTTTAGGATTCATCAAGCTTATAAAAAGGATTTCTTTTCCTGCTGAGGCCTCTTGAGCCCCTGAAATCATATTACTTAATAATGCCTAATTCTATTCTTTGTATAAGGAAAACCCCCAATGGTAATTAATTTCTTTTCAGGTTTTCCATTCTGCTGAAATTGGATACAGCTTTTTGTATTCATTCAGTAAATATCAGTTTATTGTTATTTCTTTAACTCAGTAGTGGAGAAGTCAGAACTATTTTTCAACAACTTTATCATTTTACTGGTTTTGGTCTCCAGGTTATGTGAGGCCTTACATACTCTACTACTTTTAAAACCTTATACATTAAAATCTTTAAAATAAGGCTGAGAAATATAGCCTGCAAGTTTTTTTGATTGAACATTTGCCAAGACCAGATAGAATATATCGAATCCTCCAGGCTTCTGTTATGAACCCTTTCTCATCTTCTCACAGTTCTTTAACTTGTGACATTGTCTCATATTTCAGCAATGCTGTGGTGTATCGTTTGTTCTTAGGATATGCCCTGGCCCTGAGGGATTTCAGGTAATCTACTGATAATATTTTTATGAAAGAGGCCTCTCTTTGGTTCTCCCAGCTTCCAAGGAGATCTCTAGAATCCCTTTAACTTGTTTCTACAGAAAGGGCTCAAATGTTGCCTTGATTTCAGATTTAAACCCTTGTTGCTAGGCTACTCTGGATATATTTAAAACTCTCTGGTTCAAGGTAGGAGCATTTATATATTCCTGTGCCAAGTACTATCAAGAACTATGAAGACAAAAAAGTAGACTTCTTTCTATCTTTGACAGTTGCTTATGTCTCTTCATATTCCTGTGAGCATGATAGATCTTTGATGATAGTGGGGATGGTGGTATAAGCAAAAGTCTAAACTAAATGTAAGATGTGTCAGATGGTCATAAGTGCCGTGGAGAAAAGTGAAATAGAGAAGTGAACTGAGAATGGTAGGATGGAGGGGGATTACATTTTAATATAAGGTTGTTGGGCAAGGCCTTATTGAGAAGGTGACATTTCAACAAAATGTGAAGATTTGGGACTGAACCGTGCAGATATTTGGAGGAAGAGTGTACCAGGAAGAGTAAGCAGCAAGTGTAAACACTGTTGAGAGGTGAAAGTGTTTGCAGTTTGTTTTAGGCATGGCACAGAGTGTGGTGTTAGCAGAATGGATTAAAGAGCAGGAAGTGATAGGAAATGATACCAGAGAATTAAGAGGATGGATGGAAAATCTTATAAGCCATTTTAAGGATTTACTTTCTCTTTTTTGAGTGAAATGGGCTATTAGACATTCTGAATAGAAGTCTGACATGGTCTAATTTATGTTTTTTAAGGGCTCACTTTAGTTTCTGTATAGAAACTAAAAAGGGTAAAGGTGGAAGCAGTGTATCCAGTGTAATACTCCAGGCAAGAGGTGGTTAGGACTCAGACTGTGGACGTAGTATTAAAACAGTGAGGGGCACCTGGGTTAGTCAGTTAAGCTCAGTCAGTTAAGCGTCCAACTCTTGATTTCAGCTCAGGTCATGATCTCACAGTTCATGAGTTTGAGCCCCACTGTCCATGCAGAGCTGGCTTGGGATTCTCTCTCCCTTTCTCTCTCTGCCACTCCCCTGCTCACATGCTGTCTCTCTCTCTTCAATAAATAAATACATTTAAAATTTAAAAAACTTTTAAAACAGAAGTGATAGGATTCCAGAGAGATACTGAAGGAGAGTTAGTAAGATTTGCTGAAGGACAAAATGCTGAAATGAGAAAGAAAGGAGTTAGGGATATCTCCAAGATTTTTGAACTGCAGCTGGTAAAAAACAAGTAACTGAGATGGAAGAGACTGTGGGAGGAACAGAAATTGTGAGGGAAGAAGCTCCAGTGCTCAGTTAGGAGATACCAAGTAGAAACTTGAAATTCAGTTCATTAAATTGAAATGCAAAAAAGTCCAAATAAAAACCTGCCTGTTATGAGCATATAAATGGTATATAAGGAGAAGAGATCCAAGCACTCCAGACACCATTACCCATGCTTCTTTATCCTCCAGCTTGTTGTTGGTTTTGGCCAATAGGAGTCATTTGCAGGAGAGCAGAGAAGAGAAAAGCAAGGTCGTGGGTTGGGAAGGTCCCCCAGCTCATGTCCATGTCAGGCAGCCCCCTCTGCTATTCTAAAAGTTTTCACATGCTCTGGTCACCACTTCTTCCCTTGCTCTCTAGGCCTAGGAATGATGGAGTGACAACTGTTTCTGACTGTTACCAGTCCTGGGTGCTTTGCCACCTCTCATTGGTTCCCTTGACACTATCGACTCCATTTAACTTCTTTATGTTACTGCTTCAGAGTATGCCATCTGTTTTCTGTCAGGACCCTAATGATATAATAGTAGATCCAGTAAAAATAGATTGGAGGTGGTAGCACTTGAACCCTGAGGTCCAATCTATTGTCAGTGATTATTGATAATTATATATAGTTATTAAAATTATTTTTATTATGATTTTATTTGCTTTATTTTATTCTTACAATCAAATGGGTTAGAAGCATATTATAAGGAAATAGTAGTTTTGACCTGTTGAATGACCTTAGAAAAGTCATGTCACTTTTCTGAACTTCAGTTGCTGAGTGAGTTAAATAGACATGGGAACTACTGCCTCTGCTTTCAGAAGTCTGTAAATAATAAGTTTGTACCTCCTTCAGGGTCTTGGAAAAAAGTTGTTGGAGGAGAATAAAGGCTGATTGCTTACTGTTAAATAATTTCACTGGTACATAAAACCCACAAATGCTAGCTAGAATTGGAAGAGACAGCTAGGGACAGGGGAAGCCTGTCAATACCTGCAAGGACGAAGTGCATGTCATTTCAAGATGTGTTCGGTAATTTTTTGTGTGTATCAGAATAGATTCTTTCGGTAAAAGACATGTAACTAAGGCAGAAAACAATCTAAAGACTTTGGAATGACAATCTAAAAATTGACAGTTACCAGCATGTTTCCTCTAGGTCTCCTTGCCGAAAGCTATATCCAGGAATGACACAGAGTCATGCAGCCCTGGAGTTTAGCAGCTGAGCACCTCTGGATCTCTGGCCTTCAGCACCCAAAGTATAATTCTTAAATCTACACACTGTCTCGTGCAGCGTTTTCTCCCCTCCTCTTCAAATAATATCCAATTACTGAGTGCTGTTCTGGGAGAACCTGGGGAAATGCTAGAAGGAAACACAGCTGAGAGCCACTGTGGTTTGACAACTCTCCAGCTACTTTGAAAATATTTTGGCAAAAACAAGATTTTAAGTAAAACTGTTTCCTTTGGTAACATACCCAAAACTGCAGGTTTTACATTTTCAGTACTGTGATTTGGGCCAAAAAGGGAAAAGAAAAGAAAAAGAAAAAAAGGGGGAAAAGTTTTTCTAGACTGTGGAAGAGAGAATCTAAGGAAAAGAGAAAACACTTTGCATGAGAAGCAAGAGGGCAAGGAGGAAACATATGGAGACGTGTTTAACATTCTCTCCTTACTTCTTTTCTCTACTGAGGAATTTCCCCCTGTCAGAGCACAGCATTCTCTTTTGCCCTCAGATGACCTGGAAG
Organism: Prionailurus bengalensis; assembly: GCF_016509475.1. Taxonomy (NCBI): domain Eukaryota; kingdom Metazoa; phylum Chordata; class Mammalia; order Carnivora; family Felidae; genus Prionailurus; species Prionailurus bengalensis. The sequence goes on from NC_057343.1 coordinate 214,070,612, forward strand.
GAATTCTCTGGGGATGACCAGGCTAGGATATATGTTACTGCTTATTATAGGATGATGGATAGTCAACTGGGGAAGGTAAAACCACATGTGGCCATTCCACACTGCAGCCGATACGGGAGGGAATGAAATGGAATGATTTTCATCTGCACCCACTAGTTGGTTTTTAGAGGATATGCTTATCTTTTCTTGCTTCATTTTCTTCCTGGTCACAACCACACATGAAATCCCTCAGTACTTGAAAATTCCAAGCTCTCTACTATCTCATAGCTTTTGTAAATGCTATTTTCTCTACCCAGAATGCTCTGCCTCCAACCCCAGCACTCGTTTTCAGAGTATCCCCCCCCCTTACTCTCCAGATGATGTTAGCTTCTAGTGTTCTCTTTGTGGCTGTCTGTTTACATATTCTGCAATCATCTGTAAATTCAATGAGGGCTTGGCCATCAACATATCCCCATGGTCTATCATATTGTGGATGTTTAAAAGTATCAGCCATTTGTCTGAACCTGTCTACCTTTACTTGCTATTTCTTACTGTACTCCTTTCCTAATAACCTACTCCTCCTTTTTTTTATTTCCCTTATATTTCTCTTTCCATTGTTTTTTTTCCTAATATGCTTTCTCTTCATCCATAGTTTAAGACCCAAGATAAAGAATGTGAAGTAGAAAGCATATTCTAAACTATAGAATATTAAAGCTAAAATGTGCTTCACAGATTATTCAACTCAGTGCCTCCAGTTGTATGATTGTGCTGTTTCTCAAGGTCTTGACTGTATTTAGTCTTCCTTTCATCGTTGTCATGCTTTGGGGGATGGAGGACCCCAAAAGTACTACTCATTTCTCTACCACACAAATTTCCTATCATCTAACAGTTGAAGTCTTATTGTAGAGGGAAAAAAAAAATGCTTCCTAGATCCTTCCTAAATAGTTGCTGTTCTAAGAATAAAACTTAGAGTCAAACTCTGTCCTAAACTTCCCTCAAATTTAAGAGGATCCATCTATCTTGGAGGGGAAGGGAAAGAGTCAAGTCCAATGTTCAGTACCTAAAATAAATGCTCATTTGAGAATGGGCCCAAAGGTCTAAGACACTGTTAAAAGAGAGAGAGAGAGAGAGAGAGAGAGAGAGAGAGAGAGAGAGAGAGAAATGGTGGTCCTCATCAACAATGAGGATAACAATAGCTAACTGACATTTGTTTATTACTATTTATCTGGCACTGTTCTGGAACCTGTCCTAAATGAAATGTATTCATTTATTCCCCCAAAACACTGTGAGTTAAGTTCCATTATCTCCACTTTACAGATGAGGAATCTGTGGCATAAAAATGTGGAATAATGTATTTCAATGTCTTTAACTAGTTAAATGGAAAGCTAAGATTTGAACCGGAAGAGCATACTGCAAAGCCAAAACTCTGTGGAACACCTTGAATAATGTTTCTAGCCCAAACACAATGAGTTAAGACTTTGCTCTACATACCAAATGTTTAACAACCTCTCTGGAAGATCTCACTCAGTATAACCAAGTTCCATGAGGTCTGAGATAATTTGAAATCAGAACCTTGGGAATGGTGAGTCCTTTCACAATTATGTATCTAATTAGGTGGTGTGTTCCTGAACTAATTCTGAGATTTTGTGTTGTCTGTCTGCACTTTTCCAATAACTTTCATTTGTGCCAATTCAGTTAATTCAGGCAATAATACTTGAGTTATATCTTCTCACAAGCTAAAGAACCTCTCAAGGACATGGTCTTAACAGAAGTGAAGGGCAAGAGGCTCCTCAGACAAGCATTTGTTTCTGCTTCACCATGGCATATAGAATAAAATCTGTGCTATATAGCCTTGCACAATCAGGGCCCTGCCCACTGCTTGCCATGGTCTCCAGCCATTCTCTCTGTTGTTCCTTGTGCTCCAGCCATTGAGATCTATCTTCATCCCCTTGAACTCACCAACTTCATCCTCCAGGGCCTGTGTTCTTGTTCTTTCTTCTACTTAAAACACCTTTCCCATATATCTTCCCATGACTGGATCCTTGCTGTCATTCAGGTCTTAGTTCAACCATCACTGCTCAGTAAACTCTTACCTATCTACCCTTTCTTTGTTCCATTCAGCATGGCTGTAATGATTTTAGGCTGGAAAAAAATTAAAACGCCAATAATCCCTAAGCAACAACAACAACAACAAAGAAAAGAACATTCAATAGATCTCCTACACAACTTGCTTCAGTAATACCACTTCCTAGTATCTTGACAGGGTAAATTATTTATTAAGTAAAAGTGAACAAATAAGATTATAGAACATCAGCCAAAAATAAATTTGATGATAGTGTAATTAATGTAAGGAATTCTATCTGATGTACTTGAGTAATAGGACCAGTTGTTTATTTAAGCCACTCCTTGTTTCAAATAATAAAATCAAAAAATAAAATTACATGAAAGATACATTTTTTCTCTATTCAATGAGTGCTGTGGTCTGAATATCTGTGTTCCTCCCAAATTCATATGTTGAAATTCTAACTCCTATAGATGATGATATTAAAAGGTAGGGATGTGGGAGATGCTTAAGAGTGTGGAGCCCTCATGAATAAGATTAGTGCCTTAGAAAAGAGGTTCTAGAGAGATCTCTTGCCCCTTCCACCATGTTAGGACATAGCAAAAAGATGCCAGCTATGAACCAGGAAGAAGACCATCACCAGTCATGACAATACCTTGATCTTGGACATATCAGTCTCCAGAACTATGAAAAATAAATTTCTGTTGTTTATAGTTCACCCAGTAAGTGATATTTTGTTGTAGCAGCCTAAACAGGCAAGAAACTGACAAAAGATAAATGTACCTGGCCGTTTAAGAGAAATATCAGATAATTGAGAAGCAAGTTAAGAAACAAGAGTAGGAGTGGGGATGACGAAGGTGTGGAACATCTCCTTTTTAACCTACTGCAGTTTAATCTGGAGATAATTTCTATTAATCCTGACTGTCATGAAGCAATTACTGTCTAAGCATCAGTATTAAGGAGTATACATACATCCACTGTGGGCCAGTGAACCAGTTATCAATTTCTGACCATGCAGTCAAAAGCCACAAATGATGTAGTGCTTGGCTGCATTTTCCTTGAGGTATTGAAGTCTTTTATAATGATATTTCATGAGATAGCTTTATCTAAATTCCACTTGTTCCTCATGTGAACCTTGTTCTGCAAAACTCAGAATTGCTGTTCATCAAGCAAGTATCTGTTACAAATTTTGAACAATAAATTAATAGAGCTATAATTTGTAGACAGCAAAAGGTGTATTAAACTATTAAATAGTTGCAGTTTTAAATATGGAATAAAATATACACTAGATTTATTCAAAGAGGGCTTTGCTGACAGTTAACAAATTTATCAAGATTAGCTTACATTACATTTCAGGACAGTTATTAATCAACCTGGAGACTATATTCCGCCCTAAACACTATATTCAGATTGACTTTTTAAATTAGCTACACAATGTGAGAGACTTTTCTAGGATCCAATCGCAAAGCAGCCTGGGATATATAAAAACCAGCTTCAGTGATCTGGGTTTATGGCAGGGTTTCTCAATCTCAGCACTACTACATTTGGGGTTGATTATTCTTTCTTGTGGGGGACTCGCTGGTGTATTGTTGAATGTGTAACAGCAACTTTGGTCTCTACTCACTAGATGCCAGAGGCACCTCCTTTCCCAGTTGTGACAAACAAAAACTTTTCCAGACATTGCCAAATGTTTCCTGGAGGAAAAATATGCCCCTTGTTTATAGAGTAGGTAAAGAAGCCTTCCAAGTATCCAAAATTTAGGAGCATGACCTTATTCACTGGATCCAAACCTCAGGAAACTGTACCTAAGAACCTGGCCTCTCAACTACTTCTAAAAGCAGACTCATGTGTCCACTGATGGTTTGTTGAAGCTAAGCAGTGGTAAACATATAATATACATATACCATATAAGGTTTAATTTATATCAGGTCGTTAGAGAGAACATGCCTCCTGATTTTGGCTCCACTTGGCACTTTATTACCTTTGTTTATTTCATTCCAACCTCCTTGTTGAAGGGTTTCTAAAAGTGTGAGAACTTGGTTTACTATCACATTTTGTAGCTAAAACTGCTTTAAAGTTATTTGTAATTCTATGACACTAGAGATCTCACCATCAAGTTGCCTGAGGCATATTTTTAAGGCTCAAGAAGGTTTAAGTCCTTTAGCCAATCTTACTGTTTTCATTATTTCAACCCTTCCAACCCAACTGTGTGTTCAGAATATACAAGGAAAAATAATAGTTAAATGATCATTTTCTAAGCAATTCACATTACTCAATATTAATTCATTTTAAAAATGGTTGGAATCAAAATAAGGCCAATCTCAAAATATCGTGATAATCCCAGAATAAATTTATTGATTTATCATGAGATATCATGAGGCTCTGTTCATTTATGAGTGTGTCAAAAATTTCTTCTTTACATTTATATATTTATCTTTGAAAGTATGTTCCACAGGGTATCAATCCTCTCATTCCTTAGGGATTCCAAACATGGCCCCATCAGACCATCTGCCAATCTTGGTCACCACAAATAATTAACCCCACCATGAAGTATTTAAAATATGTAAAGGTTAAAAGATCATAAAAATGAGACCATATGTACAAACATACCACGTGTGCTTTGGCAAGGGAAATGTACATGTTAAGACAAATCTTAACAAGCCTGCCAGAAAGTTAGATCAAAACCAGGACAAAAAGATTCTTTTCATATAAGCCTAGGTATTTCCCTAGCACTTACCCTGAGGTTAGCCAAGATGAAGAAAACCAATATACCCATATATCTGCCTGGCAAAGCCAGGAAGATCCTTAATGGCTGAGAAAATAAAAGACCTAGAACCCTGTGTTTGGGGAGGTGAACTGCCCTGATCCAAATCCTGGCTCACAACTAATTGTATCATCATCTTAATATGCTGGCAAAATATATAACATCTCTGATCCTCAATTTCCTCATCTATAAGATGGAAATGATTATATATTTCTTCTGGAATGTTTTCAGGAATAAATAAGATAAACTGAAAGTGTTTAGAATTTTTTTCCCATCACATAATGAGGGTTACTATTCTAATTAATACAACAAATATACATCCAGTCTCCTCAGGACTGCTAACATTTTGGTGCCCACTCTTAGTTATTTTAGATGATGCTTCAAGGAAACACTGTATTTGTAGAGATGCATCCAGTTTTGTTAAGTGGCTACACCACCAAAGCCAGATTGAGGAGGAGCATATATAGTCAGAATCTAGTTGTGCACAAGCTTTTGTGTTCCCTGAGTAGGTCATCTGCACTGGAATGGGGTTTATCTTACTGAAGGGAAATAGCCAAAGGACTCTTCTTGAAGATCACCAGAAGATAGTAAAAAATGGGGATGTTGGAGTGACTAGGAAGTGGCTTCAACCCATGCATTAAACACTTTCAATTAATGAGAATAACCTGTACCCTGCTTATGCTGTTTGAATGAGTGGACTGTGAAACTGTCAAAACCTAGGAAGAAATTACTTTTAGATAGCCAATAGTTGGGCTTATCCATGTCACACTCCCCATCCTTTAGAACTGATTATTTAATGTTTATGACACCACTATGCATCAAATTGTTAAATTAAAAATTACTAAAATAAAAAATTTTAAATTGTTAAGATAAAAATTCACTCTAATAGATAGCTAAGTGAATTAGGATTAGTTTATATAACTCTGAAGCGGGGGAGGGGGGCAGTGAGGGGTAGTTTCTCATGGTTTTTTTTTGTTTTTTTTTTTTTTTTAATTTTTTTTTTTTCAACGTTTATTTAATTTTGGGACAGAGAGAGACAGAGCATGAACGGGGGAGGGGCAGAGAGAGAGGGAGACACAGAATCGGAAACAGGCTCCAGGCTCTGAGCCATCAGCCCAGAGCCCGACGCGGGGCTGGAACTCACGGACCGCAAGATCGTGACCTGGCTGAAGTCGGACGCTTAACCGACTGCTCCACCCAGGCGCCCCACATGCTTTTTTTTTTAATGTTTATTTATTTTTGAGAGACAGAGAGAGAGACAGTGCATGAGTGGGAGAGGGGCAGAGAGAGAGGGAAACACAGAATCTGAAACAGACTCCAGTCTCCGACCTGTCAGCACAGCCCCCAAAGCGGGGCTGGAACTCATGAACTGCAAGATCATGAACTGTGAGCCAAAGCCGGATGCTTAACCGGCTGAGACACCCCTAGTTTCCCATGCTTTTAAAGCCTTTTAGAGCTTAAAAAATAATGAAATATACCAGACATTACAGAAATGTATAAAGAGTAATAAAGCAAACTTTTGCTGAGGCTGTAGGACTTCAGGAGTTCCGGCATTAATCTGAGGTCTCAGTTCCTACTCTACATCTTGCTAGTTCCCCTCCCCACCTATAATACCCAAGCCTCAGGGCCTAGAGATTGTCAAATGCCCACAGCAGCTAAAGATTTGGTTATCAGTTTCACACTTTACTTTCTCTGAGCCATAAATTTAAAAAGATATGTAAAATATTTCATTCAGCCCTCTACATGTTTTTAGTGGGAATTTTTTTCAGGTTATGTAGCCCCTTCATTAATTTTTTTTATCAGAATGTATTTATTAGTATGAATTTGAGATTTTTTTAAATTTCATTTTAGGTATATATTTGTGTTTGTAAGATATGAATTAAGACTTACAATATTAAGATATGAATGACAATAAAGACAAAATGACCATGAACAGAATTGGTATGCTATATAAATTATTGTAAGGACACACAGTTTTCCATGGTAGAGAGTAATTTTTGTATTTGAATTTCTTTTCAATAGTTCCAAAATAATAACTAAAAGAGAATCAGTGATTTTGTTGTTACTCAGTGAATGTGAACTCTAAACCTAAACTACCCTCTCCCTTTCCAAAGGCCCTTAGGATATTTTCCCAATTTATAAATTCCCCATTCTAGTGTAAATTATCCTTGGAAAATGGAATGTGAGTGCTAGCAAATCCATTTAGCTGTCTCCATCTCACCTAAAGTCTGTTGAGTTAATGAGGAAAGTCAATCTCTCTCTCTCTTTCTCTCTCTCCTTCTGTGTGTGTGTGTGTGTGTGTGTCTGTGTCTGTGTGTCTGTGTGTCTGTGTGTGTGTCTGTGTGGTGTGTGTGTGTGTTATCAATCCTCAGAATTCCAAAACTTATGCAGTAAATAAGTGCGGAATTGGTTAACTTGCTGGGATTCCGGTGAGCCCTGGGATATCATCAGGTGGTAAATCTTGCAATGGTAACCATCTTCCATAAGAACACTGACTTACACTCCTCTGTGCGTGCTTCTGGCCAACTAAAGCCTGATACCTCCTGCCAAATTTCTCCCTAGAGGATCTGAACTCCAGCTCTGACACCATTGGTGGTCCCATTCAGACCTTCTTGGCCCCACTGCATGGGGAGGGGAGGAAGGAAGGTGTTCTATCCAGTTTTAAGATGAGGAAACTGAGCCTCATCAAGGTTAATTTTTATGAATTTAAATAATAAACAGTGGAACCAAACTGACTCCAGAGCTCATAGTATTTCACTATACTGCACTGCAAATATAAAAATACTGTTTTGTAAAAAGCTGGCAGCCAGCAGTGCAGTAACTGATTTTAGGGGTGTTTTAAGTGGTTGGGGTTACGCTGGCTGCTTGTGGGAAGCCTAATTTGTTTGGAACATGGCCTGGCACATAGTAACTGTTATATAAGTGTTTGCCATTTGCCATTGCCACAAGCATGGACTCTGAGCACCTTAGGTGTCACAAGCACATTATAACTATCGTGTGTCCACTACTGTTTCCTGGATTCAGACTTAAGAAGGGGACAATTCCCTTAAAGCACAAGCAAGTTTAAGCCAGTGAAAATTTCTGCAAACTGGAGTAATGTTTCTATAATGCTCAGTAAAGCCACAATAATGTCAAGAAAGAAAACTATTTATGTAATCCCATCTGTATAAACAAGATTAGATCTTTGTAGTGCTCCTTAACTTTGTTGGTATTCTTTAGCTCTTTATACAGGCTGCTTTATCTCTCCATACATAAAGATACCAAGTTATAAGAAGTTTGTGTATTCAATTCATTCTATGTCATTTGGATAAAGGCTCGACAAAAGTATTCTTCTAGAATGTCTATTAAGAAGGGATCTTCTTAGGAAAATAACAATATAAATAATGTTAAAGGAAAAGTATTTAAATTATCCAAGGTAACACACATTTTTAAATGTCTTAAACTTTTCCAGAAACAACACAATGATAATATCTAATCATGAGATCTCTTTCTTAAACCAGATTCACAAATAAATTCTACTGGAAAATTCTTCCTATTAGCCTGTCTTCTTCCAGTTTTCACTTTATTAAGATCCTAGAGGCTGCTATCTCCCAAATATATTTTTCATACCCAACCTAAGATTTTTTTTAATAGAATTTAAATCCTCTTTCTTAATAAGGCACAGGTCAAGCCTTGTTCTTAAATCCAATTTAACTAGTAATAACGATGACTTTTGATTAAAAACAGTTTTTTAATAAATAAATAAATTCCCTCTCTTACTATCTCTAGTTTTCTATCTCTTTCTGATATAATGATTTTAATAATGACCATTACAGATTTTTAAGTATTTTAAGACCCACAATCTCAGGAATATGTGTCATATAAAACTTGTAGTTTTTAAAATTTTAGTTACAGCATTTATAAAATTGGTGAATAAATTAATATTATTTATTTTGATTCTACAATGTGCTTATAAATTACCTAATGTTTAGGAAATTCATACTATTAAAGCTTTAGAAAATTAGATGGCTATGTTCTTGGCAGTCTTGAATTTTAATGTTTGTGAATAAATCTTTTATACAAATGAGAATTTCTAATGTTCCTGTTTAAAGAAGAAGATATATATAGATATAGATATAGATATATAGATATATATATAATCACACACACACACACACACACACACACACACACACAGAGTTTATAAGAAGTTTGGCCAAGTACTAAGAAACTTGAATATCTCTGTCATTTCAAGTTTAAATTTTTCTGATCTTACTATGCGGATTTTCCTGAGAGTCCAGACTTAAACACTTTCTATATGAAGAGAAATGTTCTATAGTATCAGTCATAAGTCCACTCTGGTCTTTAAAAATATCCAGCAAGCCTCAAATGAGGCTTCATTTTATTTATTTAAATGAATTTAAATAAATTCATTATTTCTTCAGCATGCTTTCCATGTTCTTCTTTTAGGACATTGCCCCTCTCCCATCCCTAATCCTCTTTGTTCTTTGAAGCAGCATGCGGTCCAAAGAGCATCTGCCATTTTCTTACATGATCCCACAATCTTGGCACATGGCCCACACCTAGCCAGTTAGTGTCCTTCCCGGCGAAGAATGTCCTTTCTTCTATGACCATGTAAGAACAGAAGCTATTGCCCCCAGCTGTGTCCCTCATTGTATAGAAAATCTCCTATCTTTAAAAGGATAGCACAAACTGGTTTTCAGAAAGAAGGCAAGGCATGTGAAAGAGTGAAAAGACAGTGACAGAGAAAGTGAGAGACAGAGGAAGAGACAGAAAACTGAAAAGGAGAGACTCCAGTAGAAAAGGAGAAGGGAGAATTCAGATTATATCAGTGTGATTGTCATATGTGTTGTTTTGGGTCTTGCTCCTTCTCTGGCTCCTGCCTTCCAAGGCTTGGTCTTTAAGCCTTTGCTTCTATCTGTAAGATACTCTGTTATCTTTTCGAAGTTCTCCCCTGCCCTTCAAGTAGACTATCCTTGCAGTCAAAAGATTTCTCATAGAAAGAGCTATCCCAAAGTCTCTGTGGCCCTGCATTTGGATAGTACACAGTTTGATAACATGGAGAATTATTTGTACTTTCCATTAAATTTTAACCGTTCACCAAATATTACATCAATGTTCTAAGGAAGAAGGAAAAAAAAATCGCCCAGCAGGTATTATGATTATAGGAACTATTATTTCAAAGATAAGTACCTGAAGGTATGATTGAACTGAGAATGACAAATCAGGCCCAACTAGGACACATAGATGGGGAGACTGGTCCAAAGTAATCCTCCTAGAGAAATTTAGACTATGTAAGGGTGCTGAAGGAACCTGAGTCTTAAGTTACTCAAGTTTTATTTTACCTTCATCACTCCTGGTATATTATAACACCCTTGCTGCAACAAATTATAACACACTTAGTGACTCAAAATGACACAAATTTATTATATTCAGGCCTGGAAGAAGTCTAAAATGGGTCAGCAGGGCTCTGGGGAAGTATCTGTTTCCTTGCCTTTTCCAGTTTCTAGAGGCTTCCCACATTCTTTGGCTTGTGGCTTCATATAATTCCAGTTCTGCTTCCATTATTATATCTTTTTCTCTATGACTCTCCTGTTGCCTTCTTATAAGGACCCTTATGATTATATTGGGCCCACCTGATAATACAAGATAAACTCCCATATTAAAACCCTAAACTTAATCCATGTACAAAGTCCCTTTTGCCTTATAAGGTAGCATATCAGGTTCTGGGAATTAGGGTGTAGACATCTTTGGAAGGACATTATTAGCCTACCATACCTGGTACTGCTTCTTGCAAAAGAGTGCCAAACTGTAGATCAGGAATCGGTAACTTGATACATTATCTCAAGTTTGTCTGGAGAGGTCATCAGCCCTAAAAGCATCACTATGCATCTCAACATGGGATTCTTGTGGGACAAAACTTAGGACCTGGTGTATACCATCCATTTTTTTTCCCTATGACTATAGAGCAGATGAGTACTTGTTAGAAACCTCAAAAATGCTGAGAAGATGTCAGTGGTGATGCAAAAATTTGTCTTCACACAGCAGGAACAGATCCAGCTCTAAGAACCCATTTGCTCAAAGTCCTTAGGATAGGACATTCTCCTTACCAACAAACTGGCCAGGGCACTTATCTAGATTAATGGATCCCCAAAAATCTAGAAACATGAGAAAGAGACAGATTCCATCCTGCTGATAACCAATATTCCCACTGTTCTGAAATCTATGCAACTACTGCTCTACTATCAGGATAAGTGAGCATGTTCTGTGAGTCCTGGTGTACAGAATGCTAGGGACATTTCTGAAAACCACCTGGCCCGCCACTTATAAAAGCAGTCTATAGTTTCACAATAGCAGGAATCCCTTACTACCTGCAGTGTAAAGGAAAGTGGATCTAGGACCACCCAGTAAAAGATGGAACCACTGAGAGTCTATCATGGGGAGGTTGAAACTATGAAGGAAACACCACTGTTGCAAGAAACTCCACTGAGGCAGTGGGTGGGGCAGGGGAGGAGGAATACCCTGGCTTCTCCCTTCTTTCCATCTACTGACCTACCACCAAGCCCAGGAGAAAGCTAGTTGGCAAGAAAGCCTGAACACACACACACACACACACACACACACACACACACACAGAGAGTTTCCTAGAATACCCACTCTCTTTCACCTTTCCCTAATACAGGAAGAGCAGGGAAAGGGCAAGCAAGGGATCAACACAATAGCCAACTAACTTTGAGAAATATTGGGATAAACAAAGAACAATTGACTTCTTAACTATAGGATATTTCATATGCACTATGATTTTCCATGGAAAGGATATAGTATGTGGTTGAAAATGAACTCTTTTATGCCATGTGCTATGCATATGTAATCTTAATCTCTTTATTTAAGGACTATCCTTTCAGAAACTTTATCTTCAGCTAGACTCACCCAGGAAGGTAGGACTGATTTTGTGGAAATGTTCTGAATTGGCTGCAAGAGTAAATTATCTCTTAATAGACACCATCTACCCTCTTCTTAGGGGAGGCAGTAAAGAAAATTCCAAGTACAAAAAGAGATAAAATCTTTATGGCATTTTCTCTGCTTCCCATAGGGGCCAAATTAGAATTTGCTTTTTACTAATACTTGCATCCAAGGCCCTGGCATTCTGGACTTTGAAGACTCAAACTAGAAATTGAACAGTCAAGAAAAATAAACCCTCTTCCAGGGCACCATTTGAGGGAAATCTAGCTTCTTATGGTCCCTTTACATTTGTTTTCAGCTAATACAATCCAAGATGTTTTGCTAAGACTGGTCCACCTGCCAGACATTCAGCAGTCTGGAGACATTCTCAAGTAGTAGAAGAGGTAATGAAAATAAAAGGGCATGCAAAACATGATGTTTTTCTACATGCTTCTCTTACCATAGACACTTAAAAAAACAAAAATAAAAAGTAATTACTAAAAGCTATCACAGCACGATTTGCTGAGTCACTAAATTAAGGTGTTTTTTTTAATAGACCTGTTTATTTCTAGAGAACTGTTGATTTTTAATAGAGATGTTACCTCAAAGAGTCCAAATGAGGTTTTTTTGTCCACTTATGTATCCAAAGCTAAGGCTGTGTCAAATAGTAGTTACTATATGTCAGACACAAAGAAATTGTAAGAAGAAAGACAAAGTTTAAGGGAACTCTAAACTTTATCAGAGCTCCTTTGTTGAAGAATTCATGTGCTGAAAATATTGCGAAAGAATTTTAAACTTAGTATCAAGATAGATTTCATGCTGGCCCCCCACTTAGTATCTGTGTGAACTGGAATGGGCACTGATTATATCTGACCTCCAATTCTTTCATGTGGGAATTGAAGGTGATAATGCATGTGGGAATTGAAGGTGATATTCCTTAGGTCATTGTTGGGAGACAAAATGAGATCATGTCTGGGATAATAGTTCTAAATTATCAACTGCTTTTCTAAACAAGAGGATGACCAAAGAAGGATGCACACTTTCTCTGGAATTATGCCAGTGGCCTTAACATGCTAAGATACCTAAAAAATGAAATCAGCCTTCTTTCTTCCTTGTCCTCAGAGACTTAAACTTTCTACAAGTAACTCATAAAATTAGCACTTCACTGGAAATGAAATCTGATTTAAGGAGTATCAGCGTTGAGAAACCTCTTGGAGGCCAGGGATGTTTCTTCTTTCATAATACTATGAATAATATTCACATGGTTTTAGAAATTACTTCAATATGCCACATCTCTAGACTGCTGGTTTTTTCTTCTGATTTTCCTAGAAATTATCTTCCCCACATCCCTGCTATGAATTACTCTCTACTGCCTAACCCACATTCTTGGTAGTAACTATCAAGTTAATTGCTCTTCCTTCGCATAGAATGCTCTGAGCCCTCTGAGTACCAGCGTTTCATTTAGAAACATGACAATAGGTCACACATAAAGAAGGAATTTGTCCATATCTGAATCATGTAATAACGTCAGAATTAACTTCGGAAATCATCGTATGTAATGGTTTGCAAGACTTTTTATTAGCACAAGCCTTTTATAAAATGAAATCTTGGGTAGAGTGCCATATAGACTTGACCAAAACTGCCTTGGATAAAGATGGAGTGAGCTCTAACATATTACTCAGTCTTTTTGTTTCATTGGGGATACTAAGGTTCTATTATACCATTTGAACACCACTCTATATAGATCAATCTCCCCTTCCTTCCAGGGTTCCAGTCTCTTCTACAATAACCACCAATGGTTTGTTCAACCTTTCAACATTTCCAGTGATGTCCATCCTCCCAAGGTAGGCCATTCTATTTTTAGAAGCTTTGTTCATTTAGAAATACAAAGTTTATTCTTGTTTTGTTGGTTTCCTTGTAACTTCTGTTTGTTGAACCCAGAATAAAACTGGATTGTACTGTATTCCATGTATTTGAGTCAATGACCATATTTCTCTGAAAACATTTTTTTACAAACTAAACGTCCTGATTTTTTTCAACTTTCTCATCATGTGAGAATATGTGGTCCTAATTTCTGTTCAAATCACTTTCCTTTGGGGTTCCTTCAGTTTGTCAATATGAGTTTTAATTTGTGTGCCTAGAACTATGAGCAGTAACTCCTATCTTGAATGCAACCATCAACTCTCTCATTCTGAGCATTTCACTTCTGTTAATATACATGGCCTGATTCGATTTGGAGGGGACTCATGGAGCTTAGTTAACTAAATCCCTGATACCATTCCTGAATGTCCTACTGCAGAATGGTATCTCTCATACTTTAGACTTATAAAAATTTTTCATGGCTTCACACGGTCATTTTCTTTTACTGTGGCTTATGAAGCCAACCACATGGTTCTGTTAGAAATATGTCCATGTTCTTATCATTTATAGGATCTAGTTTGTAGGATTTGGTAAATAAATGACTGTATTATTTGTTCACATTTTATTTGTCAACCACAGAGACACCATCTTCTTAATTTTCTGTAGATCTTTATTGATATAAATTCTGTTGCAAAAAAGTTGGTCATTATTTTAGATCAGAAATATGTAATCATGACTACTCATTTATATCTGACATAAAGAACTTTTCTACTATAGAATTTTTGAGGTTTGAAGAGGGCTGACTATAAGCCTGAAAAGGTAGGAAACCTGCTAAGTTGATTTTGTTATTCTTCAATGGTCCTGAGTCTGTAATCCCAAAAGTCTACCCTCAAACCAAAGGTTTTAGATGAATTTTTAAGCAGCAGCAGATCAGTCTGAATTTTCATTTTTCCCTAGGAATTTTTTCAACTTTGTGGGTTTTAGCCAGATACGTTGCCTTCCTTGAACATATTTTCATGTGGTTTTATAATATTTATTCAACATTATTTTCCATTAGTTCTCTATTTTTAATTGTTGGTAACCATTTCAGTGTGTTACTATTACATGGTGCAGAACTGATTTATCCACGTTAATGTCTGAGGAGACCGTGACCCATTTTATTTGCTGCATGGTTAGCCCCGGTATTCATGGCAGGTTTTCTGAATATTTCTGATGAAGTCTTTAATCACATGTAATTCTGAAAACACATTCCCATTTAGTAGACTTACACAGGATGGTAAGCCCAACATGGCAAAAGGTTTCTAAAAAATTCCATAAACATTAAGCATATTTATGTCATAGCATTAAGTTTGGTCAATTTGAAACTTACTGTATTGTAGTATAAGAGACATTTTGTTTGCTTGTGTTTACTTTCCCAGGAGTAAATGCGTTTTGGTTAACCACAATGGCAAACTTAGTCAAGACATTTATGTCAACAAATCCTACTGCTTAACAAAGTCACATTCTTAGTTTCTAGGACAGCAGACTGGATTCTAAGTAATAAGGTGTTTATAAGGCATGCTGTAAATCTGGGACTATAAACATGTCTACTTTTCTGTTAAACCTGCTGCTGTGCATGAGGTACAATAAGCTCTCTTTTCAGTTTTATGGTGGCCAGTATGTTGGCTTCCCAATCCTGATTGCTGTTGATTCTGCTGTTCTCAAAGCCTCCTGCCAAGCTCTTGACCCAAGTCACGCTCCTGGTGATGTCATGATGCCACTAAGAATTTGCTCATTCACTGTACCTGAGAGTCACATACCTTCTCTATTAGTCACACACTACTTGGAGAATGACATTGTGAAAAAAAAGCAGGTCTCTCCTTCCCCTATTTCAAAGGTATCACATTTTTAGGTCTTTCATAATGAGCTTATATATATAGTAAGATGATTATTGTTTTTACAGAAATTATTTTTAACAAGGATTTTTCTCAAGAGTTAACAATACTACTTTTGTTGTTTTGACAAGAAACAAGATTTTGTCTGCATTTATAAGTACAATTTATTCCAATTCAACATATATGCATGAAACACAGTGCCTGCTATTTGAGATTATCTCGAATAATCTCAGTTACTAATGCCAAATATCTGTAGGAAAAGAAGAGAAACTGGTAGTAGATCTGGGTATTTAAATTACATCATGTCAAATATATCTATATGGAAAAATCTGATCACCTAAGTTCTTCACTTTTCACCCAAATACTATTCATATAGATACACCTTGCATCTTGCCTTACTTCACACTTTGATTCCCTGACCCAAATTACTCATAGATTAATGTTCCAGAGATCCTGTTAAATCAAATATTAAAAACAAAAACAAACAAAACCTCAACAAAAAATTTCTTAAAATCAGCCGGCTTTGAGCTCAGTCCTAAGCAAATAGCTCTTGTATTTGTATACTTTTTGTTCTAAGATAACATCAGTGTTTTAACCAGGCATGAACAATGACTCAATACAAATGACTAAAAGCCACAAGTTAATTTCTCATGGACTATGATGGACTTGGAGTTTATGCTCTATCTTTGATATGTCAGAGTGTTTCCTCCGACATTTCATTTAATAAATGAGGTGTCTTTTTGGTAGAAAATTTTCTTCTGCTACCTTCAGGAAGAAACTCCATCAATAACTCTTTAACCAAACATTAGAGGCTATTTCTGGAAAGTTCTTTGAGTTACTTTGTCCACAATTATACCTACATATTTGACATTCAGATTTGACAGTTAACATGAATTAGGCAAAAATCATTTTCTTAAACAGTTTTTCAAATTTCAGTGATATACAGACATTTTGCAAAAGAAAAAAGTCCTTGTAGATCCCGCATGTTAAATTATTTTTTACCACGATGTTAATTAAATGGAAGATGATTTTATACTATAAAATGTAACCACCTCTCATGTTCCCCTGGCACTTCAGTCCAGCTATGCACCTGGCCCCATGGCCACCAACCGCTGCTGCCTGGGGTCCTGGGGCTGGCCCTGCCGAAGGCATGGTGCTGCTGGACCAGAACAACTTGTGGAACGTTTTCCAGAGGGTTGATAAAGACGGGAGCGAGGTGATATGGGATAACAAGCTTAAGCAAGCACTATCTAACAGTACTTGTGCTCCATTTAATCAGTGACTGTCGGGTCAATCATGTCTATGTTTGGGGCGCCTGGGTGGCGCAGTCGGTTAAGCATCCGACTTCAGCCAGGTCACGATCTCGTGGTCCCTGAGTTCCAGCCCCGCGTCAGGCTCTGGGCTGATGGCTCAGAGCCTGGAGCCTGTTTCCGATTCTGTGTCTCCCTCTCTCTCTGCCCCTCCCCCGTTCATGCTTTGTCTCTCTCTGTCCCAAAAATAAATAAACGTTGAAAAAAAAATTAAAAAAATCATGTCTATGTTTGAGAGAACAAGGCTGCCGTGAACTTAAGTGAG
The DNA here is from genome assembly GCF_016509475.1 of Prionailurus bengalensis. Taxonomy (NCBI): domain Eukaryota; kingdom Metazoa; phylum Chordata; class Mammalia; order Carnivora; family Felidae; genus Prionailurus; species Prionailurus bengalensis. The sequence goes on from NC_057343.1 coordinate 214,087,668, forward strand.
TTCACTGGTGTCTGGAAGTACGTCACAGACTGGCCGAACATCTTTCACACTTATGACAGAGACAACTTTGGGATGATTGATAAGAACAAGCTCAAGCAAGCTCTGTCAGGATATGAGCTCTCTGACCAGTTTCACAACATTCTGATTTGCAAGTTTGACAGACAAGGATGGGGGCAGATCATGTTTGATTACTTCATCCAGTGCCACATAGTCTTGCAGAATGCTAGATCAGTGTAAGTGAAGTTTCTGTGGCCTCCTAAGTGCAACAATCCATGATTTCCGCACTGAGATTGACAGATATATTCAGGCATTACCATTTGGATCAGGTCGGCTGGATTCAGGTGTAATATGAACAGTATCTGTTTATGGTCTTTAGCCTCTTATAACACTGGTCTTTGCAAATAGCAACATGACTTATGGAAGGAAAACTAAAAATGCCAAATCTCCCTTTAAAGAACAGGACAAAAATGCAGCTAGATACTGTTCTTCTTTTACATTTTAATTTTTTTTATGTTTATTTCTGAGCATGAGAAATAAGCAGAGACAGAGCATAAGTGGGGGAGGGGCAGAGAGAGAGGGAGACACAGAATCAGAAGCAGGCTCCAGGCTCTGAGCTGTCAGCACAGAGCCCAATGCGGGGCTCAAACTCACAAACCGTGAGATCATGACCTGAGCCGAAGTCGGACGTTCAACTGACTGAGCCACCCAGGTGCTCCTTTACATTTTATATAATTAACATTTGAGGGCTAGCTAAGCTTAACACTAAGCTTTGAGGGCTAAGCTAACATTTGTGCATAAGCTAATTAAGGTTTTTGCAAGTGTAACAATAGTTATAATCATTATTCATATACAAACATTTGATTTGAAACTGTTCACTTGTCCCATGCAAAAAATTCATCATGTGCATTTCTAGATAGCTCCAGTTCTATAGTAGAAATACTTCTATTAGCCAATAAGAATTTTATTTTATATATATATATATGAAATTTATTGTCAAATTGGTTTCCATACAACACCCAGTGCTCATCGCAAAAGGTGCCCTCCTCAATACCCATCACCCACCCTCTCCTCCCTCCCACCCCCCATCAACCCTCAGTTTGTTCTCAGTTTTTAACAGTCTCTTCTCTTTGGCTCTCTCCCACTCTAACCTCTTTTTTTTTTTTCCTTCCCCTCCCCCAAGGGTTCCTGTTAAGTTTCTCAGGATCCACATAAGAGTGAAACCATATGGTATCTGTCTTTCTCTGTATGGCTTATTTCACTTAGCATCACACTCCAGTTCCATCCACGTTGCTACAAAAGGCCATATTTCATTTTTTCTCATTGCCACGTAGTATTCCATTGTGTATATAAACCACAATTTCTTTATCCATTCATCAGTTGATGGACATTTCGGCTCTTTCCATAATTTGGCTATTGTTGAGAGTGCTGCTATGAACATTGGGGTATAAGTGGCCCTATGCATCAGTACTCCTGTATCCCTTGGATAAATTCCTAGCAGTGCTATTGCTGGGTCATAGGGTAGGTCTATTTTTAATTTTCTGAGGAACCTCCACACTGCTTTCCAGAGCGGCTGCACCAATTTGCATTCCCACCAACAGTGCAAGAGGGTTCCCGTTTCTCCACATCCTCTCCAGCATCTATAGTCTCCTGATTTGTTCATTTTGGCCACTCTGACTGGCGTGAGGTGATACCTGAGTGTGGTTTTGATTTGTATTTCCCTGATAAGGAGCGACGCTGAACATCTTTTCATGTGCCTGTTGGCCATCCGGATGTCTTCTTTAGAGAAGTGTCTATTCATGTTTTCTGCCCATTTCTTCACTGGGTTATTTGTTTTTCGGGTGTGGAGTTTGGTGAGCTCTTTATAGATTTTAGACACTAGCCCTTTGTCCGATATGTCATTTGCAAATATCTTTTCCCATTCCATTGGTTGCCTTTTAGTTTTGTTGGTTGTTTCCTTTGCTGTGCAGAAGCTTTTTATCTTCATAAGGTCCCAGTAATTCACTTTTGCTTTTAATTCCCTTGCCTTTGGGGATGTGTCGAGTAAGAGATTGCTACGGCTGAGGTCAGAGAGGTCTTTTCCTGCTTTCTCCTCTAAGGTTTTGATGGTTTCCTGTCTCACATTCAGGTCCTTTATCCATTTTGAGTTATTTTTGTGAATGGTGTGAGAAAGTGGTCTAGTTTCAACCTTCTGCATGTTGCTGTCCAGTTTTCCCAGCACCATTTGTTAAAGAGACTGTCTTTTTTCCATTGGATGTTCTCTCCTGCTTTGTCAAAGATGAGTTGGCCATACGTTTGTGAGTCTAGTTCTGGGGTTTCTATTCTATTCCATTGGTCTATGTGTCTGTTTTTGTGCCAATACCATGCTGTGTTGATGATGACAACTTTGTAGTAGAGGCTAAAGTCTGGGATTGTGATGCCTCCCGCTTTGGTCTTCTTCTTCAAAATTACTTTGGCTATTCGGGGCCTTTTGTGGTTCCATATGAATTTTAGGATTGCTTGTTCTAGTTTCGAGAAGAATGCTGGTGCAATTTTGATTGGGATTGCACTGAATGTGTAGATAGCTTTGGGTAGTATTGACATTTTGACAATATTTATTCTTCCAACCCATGAGCAGGGAATGTCTTTCCATTTCTTTAAATCTTCTTCAATTACCTTCATAAGCTTTCTATAGTTTTCAGCATACAGATCCTTTACATCTTTGGTTAGATTTATTCCTAGGTATTTTATGCTTCTTGGTGCAATTGTGAATGGGATCAGTTTCCTTATTTGTCTTTCTGTTGCTTCATTGTTAGTGTATAAGAATGCAACTGATTTCTGTACATTGATTTTGTATCCTGCAACTTTGCTGAATTCATGTATCAGTTCTAGCAGATTTTTGGTGGAGTCTATAGGATTTTCCATGTATAATATCATGTCATCTGCAAAAAGCGAAAGCTTGACTTCGTCTTTGCCAATTTTGATGCCTTTGATTTCCTTTTGTTGTCTGATTGCTGATGCTAGCACTTCCAGCACTATGTTAAACAACAGTGGTGAGAGTGGGCATCCCTGTCGTGTTCCTGATCTCAGGGAAAAAGCTCTCAGTTTTTCCCCGTTGAGGATGATGTTAGCTGTGGGCTTTTCATAAATGGCTTTTATGATCTTTAAGTATGTTCCTTCTATCCCGACTTTCTCAAGGGTTTTTATTAAGAAAGGGTGCTGGATTTTGTCGAAGGCCTTTTCTGCATCGTTTGACAGGATCATATGGTTCTTCTCTTTTTTTTTTGTTAATGTGATGTATCACGTTGATTGATTTGCGAATGTTGAACCAGCCCTGCATCCCAGGAATGAATCCCACTTGATCATAGTGAATAATTCTTTTTATATGCCGTTGAATTCAATTTGCTAGTATCTTATTGAGAATTTTTGCATCCATATTCATAAGGGATATTGGCCTGTAGTTCTCTTTTTTTACTGGGTCTCTGTCTGGTTTAGGAATCAAAGTAATACTGGCTTCATAGAATGAGTCTGGAAGTTTTCCTTCCCTTTCTGTTTCTTGGAATAGCTTGAGAAGGATAGGTAGCCAATAAGAATTTTAAAATAATATGGAACTTGCACAGAGGCTTTTATGTGCCTTACATTTTTAAAACAGGATCTATTGTGTTTGAATATGCAACATAAACAATAAAGCAAATGTGCTTCTTGTTCTGCCCCCCCCAAAAAAGCTAAACAAATGTAAAACACAAACTCATGACATCCATAAAATTCAATATTAATTTAACACGTTACATAGTTGCTTTAATTATAGAAAACTACTATTTGTACTGTGATTATGCTTTTTAATATCACTGCACTATAAGCTTCATAAAGACAGACCCATGTCTGGGTTTTTTCACCATTTTGAATTCTTAGAAAACATTTGGGGAGGAAATGAATTAATGATCATTGTTAATATGGGCAACTTTTAACATATTGAGCAGAACAGGGGGTGCTTGGGTGGCTGAGTTGGTTAGCATCCAATTCTTAATATAAGCTTAGATCATGATCTCATAGTTCATGAGATTGAGCCCCGTATCATGCTCTGCACTGGACCTGAGTCTGCTTGGGATTCTCTCTCTTGGTCTCTCTCTGACCCCCCTTTTCTCTCTCAATAAATAAATAAACTTAAAAAAATCCACAACAAACAAAACTACAGGACCATATGGCTTCCTGGGTGAATTCTACCAAACATTTTTTTTTTTAATTTTTTTTTTCAACGTTTATTTATTTTTGGGACAGAGAGAGACAGAGCATGAACGGGGGAGGGGCAGAGAGAGAGGGAGACACAGAATCGGAAACAGGCTCCAGGCTCTGAGCCATCAGCCCAGAGCCTGACGCGGGGCTCGAACTCACGGACCGCAAGATCGTGACCTGGCTGAAGTCGGACGCTCAACCGACTGCGCCACCCAGGCGCCCCCTACCAAACATTTAAAGAAGAAATAATACCTATTCTCCTCAAACTATTCCAAAACATAAGAAAAGAAGTAAAATTTCCAAATTCATTCTATGAGGCCTGCATTACCCTGAAATCAAACCAGGCAAAGACCCTACCAAAAAAAAAAAAAAAAAAAAAAAAAAAAAAAAAAAAGAAAGAAAAGAAAAGAAAAGAAAAGAAAAGAAAAGAAAAGGAAAGGAAAGAAAAAGAAAAAAAGAAAACCCCAGAAAACTACAGGCCAATAAAATATTAGCAAACTGGATTCAACAATACATTTAAGGGATTATTTACCACAGTCAATTGGGATTTATTCCAGGGATGCAAGTATGGTTCAATATTTGCAAATCAATCATGTGATACAGGTGATACAATGTGATACAACCAGGAATAATTTTAATGAAGAGGGGGAAAGACCTATTCTCTGGAAACTCATAAGACATTGATGAAAAAAAATTGAAGATGATACAAACAAATATACCCTGCTCATACTACCCAAAGCAGTCTATAGATTCAATGCAATTCCTATCAAAATACCAATACCAATTTTCACAGAAGTAAAACAAATAAACCTGCAGTTTAAACAGAACCACAAAAGACCCTGAAAAGCCAAAACAATCTTCTAAAAATTTTTATATATTTATTTAAGTAATCTCTACATCCAAAATGGGGCTCGAACTCAAGACTCCAGGATCAGGAGTCTCATGCTCTTCCAACCAAGCCAGCTGACACCCAGCCAAAGCAATCTTAAGAGAAAAGAACAAAATAGGTTTCAAGATATACTACAAAGCTGTAGTAATCAAAACAGTATGGTACTAGCGCATAAATAGATATGTAGATCAACAGAAACAGGATAGACAGCCCAGAAACGAACCCATGCTTTTATGGTCAGTTAATTTATGACAAAAGAGCCATGAATATGCAATAGAGGAAAGAGTCTCTTCAATAAACGGTGCTGGGAAAACTGGAAAGCTACCTGCAAAAGAATGAAACTGGACCACTTTCTTTACACACAAAATAAAACAAAAAATGGATTAAAGTCCTAAATGTGAAACCTGAAATCATAAAACTCCTAAAGGAAAACATGGGCAGTAATGTCTTAGACATTGGCTTTGGAAACATATTTATGGATATATTTCCTCAGACAAGGAAAACAAAAGCAAAACTAAAATACCAGGACTATACCAAAATAAAAGTCTTTTGCACAGCAAAGGAAACCACCATAAAACAAAAAGGCAACCTACTGAATGGGAAAAGATATTTTCAAATGATATATCAGATAAGGAGTTAATATTCAAAATATAAAAAGAACTTATTCAACACCAAAAAAAAATCCAATTAAAAAATGGGCAGACAACCTGAATGGGCACTTACCCAAAAAGGACATACACAATCAAGTGGGATTTATTCCTCAGATGAAAGGGTGGTTCAATACTCACAAGTCAATCATCATGATACACCACATTAATAAAAGACTAACAACCAGATGATCATTTCAATAGATACAGAAAAAGCATTTGACAAAGTACAACATCCATTCATGATAACCCTCAATAAAGTAGGTTTATAGGGACATATCCCAACATTTTAAGGCCATATATGAACAAACCACAGCTCATATCATCCTCAAGGGGAAAAAATGAGAGCTTTTCCTCTATGGTCAGGAGCAAGACAGGGATGTCCATTCTCACCACTGTTATTTAACATAGTACTTAAAGTCCTAACCACAGCAATCAGATGACAAAAAGAAATAAAAGGCATCCAGATCCGCAAGGAAGAAGTCAAACTTTCACTCTTTGCAGATAACATGATACTCTATATAGAAAACCCAAAAGAATCCACCAAAAAACTAGTAGAGCTGATACACAAATTCAGTAAAGTCTCAGGATACACAATCCATGTACAGAAATCTGCTGCATGTCTATACACCAAAATGAAGCAGCAGAAAGAGAAATTAAGGAATCAATCCCATTTACAATTGCACCAAAAACAATAACATACCTAGGAATAAACCTAACCAAAGAGGTGAAAGACCTGTACTCTGAAAACTATAAAATGCTGGTGAAAGAAATTGAAGAAGACACAAAGAAATGGGAAAACACTCGATGTTCATGGATTGGAAGGACAAATACTGTTATAAAATGTCTATACTACCCAAAACAATCGACACATTTAATGAAATCCCTATCAAAATACCAACAACATTTTTCACAGAAGTATAACAAACAATCCTAAAATTTGTATGGAACCACAAAAGACCCCAAATAGCCAAAGCAACCTTGAAGCAAAGCAAAGCGGGATGCATCACAATTCCAGACTTCAAGGTATATTTCAAGGCTGTAGTGGTCAAAACAGTATGGTACTGGCACATATATCAATAGAATGGAATTGAAAGCCCAGAAATGAATCCATAACTAAATTGTCAATTAATCTTTGACAAAGCAGGAAAGAATATCCACTGGGAAAAAGACAGTCTCTTCAACAAATGATGTTGGGAAAACTGGACAGCTGCATGCAAAATAATGAAACTGGACAACTTTCTTATACCATACACAAAAACAAATTCAAAATGGATTAAAGACCTAAATGTGAACCATGAAAATCCTAGAAAAAAACACAGGCAGTAACTTCTTTGATATTGGCTGAAGCAACTTCTTCTAGATATATCTCCTGAGGCAAGGGAAACAAAAATAAAAATAAAAAGCTTCATCAAAATAAAAAGCTTCTGCACAGCAAGGGAAGCAATCAACAAAACTAAAAGACAACCTATGGAATGGGAGAAGATATTTCCAAATGACATATCTTATAAAGGGTTAGTATCCAAAATATATAAAGAACTTATCAAATTCAACACTCAAAAAAAATTATCCAGTTAAGAAATGGGCAAAACACATGAATACATGAATAGACACTTTTCCAAAGAAGATATCCAGATGGCTAACAGACACATGAGAAGATATTCATCATCATTTACCATCTGGGAAATACAAATCAATACAACAATGAGATATCACTTCACACCAGTCAGAATGGCTAAAATGAACAATACAAGAAACAATAGGTGCTGGCGAGGATGTGGAGAAAGGGGAACCCGCTTCACTGTTGGTGGGAATGCAAACTGATGCAGCCACTCTAGAAAACAGTATGGAGGTTCCTCAAAATGTTAAACATAGAACTACCCTATAATCCAGCAAGTGCACTACTAGGTATTTACCCAAAGAATACAAAAATACTAATTCAAAGGGACACATGTACCCTAATGTTAATAGCAGCATTATCTACAATAGCCAAATTATAGAAACAGCCCAAATATCCATCAATGAATGAATAAATAAAGAAGATGTTCTTTTTCTATGGCCAAATAAACTAGACATATGAGAAGACTGGTAATCTAGACCCTAATATCCCTCCTACTGGATGCTAAGAAAGGATAAGGTCATTTTAGTTTGCATTAATAAAACCAGTTAGTGATGGACATTACACTTCATTTTTTTAGCCCTGATATAGCCAGAAGGTTTCTTTCACATACTGCAATCTTTGCCCACCACCCCAACATACAGAAAAGAGTTCTTCTAAAACTTCGGTCATTATGTTTTCTCCAAATGCAGATTCTATTAATGGAAATTAAAACCAACAAGGCAAAAACTAAAAAAAAAATCTAAAGTACTTCCTCATTGAAAACACCTCACATGAACCTTCTGTATCATTTATGGACATATCTAAAGGTAGCCCCTTTCAGCTGGCAATTATTTTTAAGGCAAATAAGATTTCTGATAGCAAGCACTATATTGGGTCTGTTTGCTTCTTCATGTCAGCCTTTTTCATCACTGTGGCCTTGCTAAGGGTTGTGGCCATGTAGCATATGGCCTCTGATGTAATACTCTTGGGCCAATACAATCTTTGTTCTTCTCCAAAAGGTTATGTTGTAAAAACTCAGCATCCCCACACATTGCTAAAACAGGCTACCTAGCTTTGAGAGAAATAATTTTTTTTAGCATACATTCTGGGCAACTCGGCACTGCACTTTTTCCATAAAAAAAAAGAGTGAAGAATATGCAGAAATACAATGTGGCCACATTAACTGCTGCATATTTTATTCAGTAACTCGTGGCTCTCCAAGAGAATGTAGATGCAGAGGTTTCCACCTTCAGTTTTGTAATAACATCTTCCCCACTGCCAGAGGATTTCTTTTCCTTTCAACAGATACTGGTTTCCTGCCCAAATTTTTTAACTTAAATTTGTTTGCTAGAAATCTAAATATGTCTTTTTAACTAGAGAATACTAATCACATCTCTATTTCTTCTAAATGGTGTGAAATAGCTATTTCACTGCACTGTCTTGCAATTTTGTTCTCAGAGTTTATTAGGACATTTGCCTCCACCCTAATGCCTCTAGGCCACCTGTTTTGTTTTTTCTTTGTGTGTAATATTTTGTTTTCTCTTCCATCCGTGTCAATGTTATTTGGCACTGCACGTTGCCCAAATTGTCCTTGACTTTACAAAAGCCCTCTTTTTTGCAACCTCTGTTGTTTTTATTTTACTTTCAATGTATCCCTGGGTTAGAAGTCAGATTACTTGCCTTATTAAAATTCTATATGAAATAGAAGTTCACTGTGACTGCATATCAGAAGGTCTCTTCAGTAGAGATGAGAGCCAGAGTTTGTACTACTGGAAGCATTTCAATAGGTCACGAGTCTTTTCCCTTCTTTTCAGGTACTTGTTAGTAATAGCTAGAGAGGAAAGATGGCTGACAAGTGAGTCACTATAATAATAGAATTAGTAATAAAGCAGGATATGGAAAACTAGCAGCCCCAGCACTAGTTATGTGGTAATGTCATAGACCTTCATGAATGTCCAAGTAGATTCCCTTATATCCTCTCTTGGCAAATGCCAAAAGGTATGAATTGGAAGCCACACTAAAAAACTCTGTAAGCTAGCTGCAGCCCTCTAAGTCCAATAGAATGGACAGAGATTTCATTCTTGAGTGCTATATTGCCAAGAATGCCTGTTGAATTGCAAATATCTCTGGAGGTGATATCCCATTTAGCTAATCAGCTGTCAATATCTAACTATGAAATCGTTCTCTGATTAGGTACCATACAAAGCCCTGATAGGACACAAGGCTGGTAAATTCTGAGACAGAGGAGGTGGTGCTTGACAGCCAGTTTGAGGGTTCTGGTGCCTGGAGATGTAAAGATGAAGAGGGAGAAATCCAACAAAGAGAAAGAAAGGGGAAGAAAGCATTGCACAACTTCACTTCCCTCATGATTTTGCTAAAGAGAGCACCAGATCTATAGATATTTCTTTTATGATCCCATTCTAAAGTTATATGGAAGAAAAGTCATATTCAATCCTTATCAGTCTTATTAAAAACAAAAATTTCTCCCTCCTTGGCATTTTCCTGAGTCTTTATAAGTTTGTGAAACTCATCCAAACATAACTTCAAACGAAAAATACCTCAAAACATAGATTCCCTAGGGGGGTAGGCTACCTTTTTGAAAGGGCTCCGAGGTAAAGCAGTACTTCATATATTATACATGAAGTATATTTTTATACTTGTTTAAATAAATAGAAAAAAATTTTCTCAGCAGAGACTGACGAGATACTCACCAAATCTGTTTATTCTTCCTAGGCACATGGCTAAATTACATTTACCAATCCTTTAACATTCTAGACTATATAACTAATTCTTACTCATGGAATGAATAGAAATGAAAAAAATTTAGAATGTAACTTTTTCATATTTGTTTTCTCTTATTTCTATCTGTTGGCTGGATCACGCTAAGGCGACCTAAAGAAGACACAAATTGAAAGTAATATGACCACAGCATGGGGAGAGCAGAACCCCACTTCTGACCCTCACTGGGTTATGAGTGAGAAAAAAAGCTTTGTTGGGTCAAATGCTAACATTTGGGGTTTATTCAGGAGCTAGTATTATTTAATCCTGACTCACAAAGCTGTTTAAGAAAACAGAGAAAACGGGAGTGCATCCAACTTTAGCTCAGGTCATGATCTTGTGATCCATGAGTTTAAGCCCCACATCGGGCTCTGTGCTGACAGCTCAGAACCTGGAGCCTGCTTTGGATTCTGTGTCTCCCTCTCTCTCTGTCCTTCTCGCTCTCTCTCTCTCTCTCTCTCTCTGTCTCAAAAATAAATGAACATTAAAAGAGAGAGAAAACATACATCATATTTGGGTAAAACATAGGACTCCCCTCATTCGTGAGGTGGGCCAAAATCACAATGTGTGATAGGCCAATTTAGTAAGCTCTGATTTCTCAACCTTCAGTATCAATAGTCTCAAACAGGACTCCAAGGGCCGGGGCGCCTGGGTGGCTCAGTTGGTTAAGCGTCTGACTCTCGGTTTCGGCTCAGGTCATGATCTCATGGTTTGTGAGTTCAAGCCCCACATCGGGCTCTGTGCTGACAGTGTGGAGCCTGATTGGGATTCTCTCTCTCCCTCTCTCTCTGTCCCTCCCTGATTCTCTCTCTCTCAATAATAAATAAATTTAAAAAACAAAATTGAAAAAACAAAAAAAAAAGGAACTCCAAGGGCCAAACCAGGGAAGAAGCTAGGATTAACACTATACAATGAAAGATTTGTATATTGTGGGTAACACAGGAACAGCATTAGTCATAAGAATCAAGGTTCAAGTGGAGATGCATATAGCTTGAATTGTGGTCATGCCGCTTATTAATTATGTTATCCTGGGCATGTTGTTTAGCACCTCTGTGCCTTAATTTTCTCTGTAAAATGGGAAAAAAATAGTAATGATGGTACTAATGGTACTGTTTACCAACCTTGAATGGGAAGGTTAACTGACTGATATATGCTAAATACTTATAATAGGGCATGGCACAGAGAAAATACTATATTAATGTTTGCTACTAGTATTAATTAGCTGAATGGCCCTGAGAACTTATATATTTCTGAATATTAATTTTTGTGTCTTAAAAGGAGAGCTAGTAAAACCACTCTGTAATTGATAAAGGGGGAGGTAATACTATAGTACTTTGGTAGATTATTAATTAATGACCCCCAATGACTTACAATTTTGGTATCCCATTGACTCTGGGTTTGGCCATGTGACTTCCTTTGCTTAATGAGATATCAGCAGATGTGACACAAGCAAAGGCAAAATAAGTATTTGTATATCGTGGCTTGCTCTATAGATTCAACACAACCCCAATCAAAATTCCAGAAAATTATTTTGTGGATATCAATAAACTGATTCTAAAATTTATATGGAGAGGTGAAAGACTCAGAATAGACAAATACAGTATTGAAGGAGAAGAACAAAGTCAGAGGACTGACTCCACCCAATTTCAAGGCTTATTATAAAGCTACAGCAAGCAAGACAGTGTGGTATTAGTGAAAGAATAGACAAACGGATCAGTGGAACATAACACAGAGACCAGAAATAGACCCACATAAATATAGTCAACTGATCCTTGACAAAGGAGCAAAGGCAATGCAATGGAACAGAAATACCTTTTCAAATGATGCTAGAACAACTTAACATCCACATGCAAAAAAAAAAAAAAAAAAGAATCTAGACATAGATCTTATACCTTTCACAAAAATTCAAAGTGGATAATAGACCTAAATGCAAAATGCAAAATTATAAAACTCCCAGAAGATAACATAGGAGAAAACCTAGAAGACCTTGCATACTGTAATAACTTTTTAGAAGCAACCTCAAGGTATGATCCATGAAAGACATACTTGATAAAAACTGGGATTCATTAAAATTAAAAGCTTCTGATCTTATATTATAAGAGATATGATAAGAGAATGGAAAAACAAGCCACAGTCTGGGAGAAAATATTTACAAAACACATCTCTGATAAAGGATTGATATCCAAAATATACAAAGAACTCTAAATGCTCAACAAGAAGACAAACAACCCAGTTTAAAAATGGGGGAAAGATCTGAACAGACACCTCGTCAAAGAAGATATGTAGATGATAAATAAGCATATGCAAAGGTGTTCAACATCATATGTCATTAGAGAATTGAAAATTACAACAACAATGAAGTACCACTACACACCAAAATTCAAAACACTAACAATACCAACTAAGCTAGGATGTGGAGCAACAGGAACTGTCATTCTTTGGTAGTGGAAATACAAAATGGTACAGCCACTTTGGAAGACAATTTGTCAGTTACCTACAAAACTAAACATATTCCTACCATGGTATCCTATAGTTGTGCTCCTTGGATTTACCTATGTGAGTTTAAAACTTATATCCACACAAAAACCTGTACATGGATGTTTATAGCAGCTGCATTCATAATTGTCAAAACTTAGAAGCACCCAAGATATCCTTCAATAGATGAATAAATAAGCAAACTATGGTGAATCCAGACAATGAAATATCATTCAGTGCTGAAAAGAAATGAGCTATTAAGCCATGAAAAGACACTGAAGAAATTAACTGGATATTAATAAATGAAAGAAGCTATCTGAAAAAAAAAACTACAGTTGTATGATACCAACTCTATGACATTATGGAAAAGGCTTAACTATAGAGACAGTGAAAGGATAGGTAGTTGCCAAGGGTTAGCAGTGAAACTACTCTGTATGATACTGTAATGGTGGATACATGTCATTATGCATTTGTCCACACCCATAGAATGTACAACACCAAGAGAGAAACTCTAATGTACACTGTGGACTTTGGGTGATATGTCAGTGTAGGTTTATCGACTCTAACAAATTTACCAGTTTGATGTAGGGTTTTGATGGTGAGGGAGGCTCTGCATCTGTGACGGTAGAGAGTATATGGAAATCTCTTTATCTTTGCTGAATTTTGCTGTGAACCTAAAACTGCTCCAAAAAATAGTCTATTAAAAAAATACCATGATAACTTATAAAATATATGATATTGAGCCTCTAGTATATGGTAAGAACTATAGCAGACAGAAAGGAAGGAAAGGAGTTACAGATGCAAAATTAAATATATGGTTTATATCCTAAATACTCATACTCTAGTTGGAAAGACAGTAAAAATAAACCAAGTAGCTAGCTCAGTTGCACCTCTCCTCCCAACCCCCATGAAGACCTGTCTCTGGTTGTGTGACATTTATTTGCAACATACAACTTAGAATCTTAGAATCACCTCTAAAACACAGAAAATTACTAAGAGAAATGCAACCAAGATCTTATACAACAGGTTAAGAAGTCAAAAGACTATATGGGCCAGTTTCACAAGTGAGTAAAGGGAGGCAATATATAATAGAGACTTGCAGACAGGGGTGGGGGTAGGCAGAACCTTGACCAAACTGGAGCATGCTTGCCTGCCTAAAATAACTCACATTCATAAGAAAGCCAAACAAACTAAAACAAAAGAAAGAAAATTTTAAAATAAAATAGCTCATGTCTCATTGTACAATTAATTGTGGACCTATTTTCCCTAAGTATAGGCTTTAAGTATCTCTCAATACAAGGCATTTTGATAAACAGATCCCTGCTGCTAGAGAATTTAGAAATTCACTTTAGCATATATTGTACATAATATTTATACTGGGTTTTAGTTATCCACTTCTATGTATCAACCAGAATAACAATTAAAATAATGCTAATAATAGAAAAGCTAAGAATTAAAAAAAAAAAAAAAAAAAAAAAAAAAAAAAAAAAAAAAAGCTCATATGCCTGCTCAACAAAAGTGCCAAATGTGATCTCTGTCCTCAACAGCATTCCTTAAAGACTAGGCCACCAATCAATTAAGCAGCACCTACTGACTGAACATTTACTTGCTTGGGAAAGAACTATAGAATCAATAAAACACATAAGAACCAAAACATTAAATGACTTGGGTTGAAAAATGAGTCGTTTCATAGGCAAGAAGAGTCTAAGGGCACATGATGATTAAACTTAATGAGGTATCCTGGGTGAGATCTTGGAACAGAAAAAAAGACACTGAGTAAAAACTAAGGGAATCAAGTATGGACTTCAGTTAACAACAATGTATCAACAAGATATAACAAATATACCTATATCACATCAATATAAGGTATTATTTATAGGTAAAACTGGGTGCCAAATATGTGGGAATTCTGTGTACTATGTTGGCAATTTTTTAGCAAATCTAAAACTGCTCTAAAAAAATAAAGTGGTTTTTTTTTTAAGTGAATTAATGACTGATATAGGGATAAATCCAGGCCTCTTGATTCCAGGCTTCCTTGCTTTTCCCACAGGCCAGCATTTGTAATCTGTTTATGTCATGGAAGCCTTTGGTAGTCTGAGAAACATAAAAGATAATGAATTACAAAGGAAACAAATGCTACTGAAATGCAGTAATCAAATAGTAAAAAACCCACAAATTTGTTATGTTACGGATATGTGTGTTGTCATTAATATATCAAATACAAGATCTAATGATAGGTCTCTGACCTACTATAATTTTGAAATGTGAGGAATATAAATGGTAGTTCAAAATACCTGCACTTACTAAAAGTATGATATGAAGATATTTTTTATTTATATTGGTGCAGAGTCGTAAATACTAATACTACTATGGTTTGTTGCCTACATTCATAATTTAAGGAAAAGTTAAATTTCAGTTAGGTGTGAAAAACTGCTATAAATTTTTCCCATCCTTGTTCGTAGGCCACACATACCTCCACTGTCTCCTACATTCTATCCACAGTCGAACAGTTAAGAATCTGTGGACTATGAAAGTACTTGCATTTGCAGCCTCTCTAAAAATAATAACAACTGAGGTTCTATAGTCAGACTACAGTCATTAGTCTTCCCAGTCTTGGATTTATGTCTCTTTGGATACTGAAACAAATTTTTAGAAAAGTGCTGTATTGCAATGACTCTCTCCTTTGCCCTACACATCCTCTCCTTCATCTTATTCTTCTCCTTGGTCTGATGTCCTTAATACCCTTATGAAAAAATTGGAGGTGAATCTGAATGTTCATCATTTTTTTTTGTTATTCACAATATGAATCTAGAACTTCCTCTAGTTTGTTTATATTTTCTTCCTGTCCTGTCTTGGTAATGAGTTCCACATGCTTAACTAAGTGCTTTATATAGGAATACTCTCTTTAACTTGTCCATATTCTCTCCACACAACATTTTCTCTGAGAAATGGTGAAAAACAGCCCACATTCAAATCAAGTTTCTAAAGATTTACCTGTATAAATACTATTCATCTGTGGTTGGTTTACATCTTATCAGTCATGGATATTTAAATATTCCTCTGAGATGTGGCTTTCTAAATTTCTCTGTTGCCCCATCCCCCTCTCACCAAGTTACTAGGAATGGAAATCCCATGGTATCCAAGCTATGCCATCCAAAAAGTGCATAGTATCTTGCCCAGAAATGGCTGGTGACTAGGAGCTTGGCAGTGCTGAGTAAAATTTTGTAGGTAAACACTTCAAAGTATTCCCCTGATGGCTTTCTTCATCTTTACACAAACTTACCTGTTGATGGTATCTGTCAGTGCCTCCTTCCCAGTAGAGCAGTGTTGGCCCCACAAATCAGAATTTCTGTTTGCTGAGAATGGAGCCTGGAAATAACTCAACCACAAGTAATCTGAAAACATTTACCTGCCTAAACCAATCTTTCTTTCAACATGCCAGCTCAGGTGTTGCCAAGCTTGGAGACATCTCAAACAATGTGCTTTGTTTCTGAAAAACATAATTAATCTACAATGATTGAAGTCTGACAAGATATCCTCAAGCTATCCTTTATTTTGTTTTCTTAAGAGCCACTTTACATAAGCAATTTAATATTATAAAGTCTGAAAAAGACTTAAGTGAATTTAAGGGAACTGGTTGACTCAATTTTATTTGATTTTGACCAGATACTTCCAACTAATTACTAGTTCTTACCAATACTGTCATGTTAAAATATAAATAATGTGGATTTATAAGAGCAGAGGCTATTTGATTTTATTTTTCTACTCAAGCAAAAATATGCCTGGGCTTGCTGAGCACTTAGAAAAACTTGCTGTTTAGCTATCTTTGTCCTGAAACATGAAAATAATACATATCCCTGAATGGATTTTTTTTTTTACTTTTCTGTGATCCATTTCTGGGTCCTTAGTAAAAGAATGCCACCTTACTAAAATCAAATTCTCCTTAGTTCTCCTTGACGAGCTTTATGCCATTGACAAAAGCATTCCTCTATGTTTGCCTCCTCCTCCATGATTTCAGTCAGACTAAAGACGGTCCTTCCAGATTTCCTGCACCTCTTGGGGTCCTGGGGTCTCTGGCCAGTAATCAGGCTGCGGTAGCTGTGAATGTTTGATACTGATTATTTTCCTCTCATTTCCAAGAAGGAAAAAAAAAAACTATTAACAATAAACCTTTTCATTCAAACTGTGTTTTATGGCTTACACTTATCTTAAAGTTGTGAGTCTTTGTCTTTTTGACCTAAACAATAAAATTCTGTTGGAACTTCCATAGAGGTGCCCACTTTTAAATGTGCCAGGTTAAGGACATTAAGTATATCACCTCTCTAGTATTACTTTCATTTCATTAAAAATAGATATTTTAATGCCAAAAAAAGATAATGACATCAATTAAGAATAAAGAACAGTTGTTTTAGTAAGTTTATGAAAAGTTTATTATCTATCCTTTTTTGGTTTGTTTTGGTTTTGTTTGTTTTTTAGTTTCACCACTGTCTAGTCCAGATTTCAGGAATTATTGCTTTGGAGTATAATTTGGGTAAGATAAAATATCAGGAAATAGTGTGGGAGCCTATGACAGTCATAAAAACATGCCCCTTCACATCTGTTACTTCAGGAGTATGACAGGAAAGATCAAGCTGTGGCCCTCGGGACCCACACGCAGGTCCACTTCCCACTGGCCACTCCCTGGCCACGACTCATGTTAGTAGGCATGATATGGCAGGCCCATCTGTCAAGATGCAGGACTCCTCTGATGAGTGACTGGCTGATGGACTCCCCATAGGCTGGCAGAAATTTTCCTAGAACTGCGCTGTACTTTGAGATACTTCCCACACATCCCTCCTTCCTTCCTCTCTCCTTCACAGGGAGGAACCATACCTACATCGCAGTCTTCTTCCCTTGTAGATATTAACACATCTCTTACAGGTTGAATCTTATCTAGAGGACTGTTTCCTAGACTATCCAAACAAACACAAAGCCCTTTCCCATCCACTACTTCATTCACCTGTGCCTCACACCACCACTGGGAGAATTGAAGGATGGCTATAATAAACAAGAGACAAGCATAAGTCAACATCCATGTGAAAGCTAGAACTGGACGCTAGTCATTTTGATTCTCCAAGATTGGCTTTCTCTAAGTTTCCATTATTTTTTTTTTCTCTTAAGAGAAGAAAGGAGAGGAGAGCAGAGGGGAGAGAGAGAGAAAGAGTAAGAGAGAGAAAGGGAAGAAGGGAGGGAGGAAAGGAGGAAGAAAGAAAAAAAGGTCTCTTGATAAGCAGAGGTCCTGTCTTATGTGTCTTTGTCCAGAACCCATATTCAATAAGTGTTTGTTGAGCTCAAGATGTCTCCCCTGTTAGAGGTAAAGGCATTCAGAAGGCATTTGCACTTGCAGATTAGGCAGCCCAGTGCAATCTTGCACTTGCAGATTATGACTTTTAAACCCTTCTTTGACTTTGGTAACGGGAGCAGGTTTCATTCTGTCTTAGATTTTCAGGGACAATAAAGTAGTAATGTTCAATTAACAATCAGGAAGGAAGATAATGAATAATCAGATTATAACTCGTTCCCTCACCCATCTTCTGTTTACTCTCTGCCTTTCTCTCCATATTTCATACATTTCATTTATCATAAGCCAAAGTCCCAGTGCTAGGATTTCATTACCCAAGAGTCTAAGATCCTTCTTCTGTATTTTGGTGGAACTCATCCAAGTGTCTCTTTTCAGTGGAGAATTAGATGTAGAGTTGATCCCTTCAATATCTAAGGGAATCCAGTAAAATCAAACCCCACATTCTTTGGATAGTTTCATAGGAATACCCAAATGCACTCCTTCCTCCTTGTATTTTTTAAAATTAACTTATCTAACTATTTATACTGTTGCTAAGATACCCATTTCTAATCTTTCCCACCTGGGTTCTGAAGCAAGCAGAGTGATTCAGGTATAATTTCACTTTCTTTTCTTTTGGTTTTTTGGTTACTATGATGAACCATTTTCATCACATTTTTTGAAAAATTAAGTTTCTTTTTGATTCAGAAAGCTTCTGGATTCCATTAAAATCACTCAGTCTGTGAATCACAGAGTCAGAATTTTAGAGCTAAAGTGGCTAAAGAATTATCCAGTCCAACTCTTTTGTGTTACATATTAATTCATTTAGGCTCTTGAGAAATAGTATTCAACATCTTGTACATGGCAGGCACTGGGCTGGTTACTGAGGTTACATTCTTTTGGGAAAATGAAATACATAAACAAGTACTAAACAGTGTAATTCAAGTGCAAAAGAAACCCAGAAGAAGGGAAGTTGTTGGGAGAGCCAACATAGAAAAGAACACCTAGAAAGACTCAAGTATTTGCTGCTGTGTGTCTGTTCTTCCTATTTCGTGTCAGGCTATGCTGCAAATGTTTTATTTCTAAGAACTCCTTCATGCTTCACACAACCCTATGAGATAGAAACTATTGTGATCTCCATTTTAGAGATGAAAAAAAACAAGTCCTGGAAAGGTTCAGTCACATGCCTGAGTAACACATCAGTAAATGGCAGAACAAGGAGGGCGTCATCCAGTTCCCATCCTCTTAACCACTGTGCATCCTGCCACTCTGACTTCACCAGATTTCCCAGGTTAAACACTAAGGAGCTAGGGGTGAATCGAGTTGTTCTTATTACCAGACTAGCATTAAATTCTAGCTCCTAAGACCCCAGAGTGTCTATTTTTCTTAGTGGTCTGTCAGAGACTGATGACTCTCAAGTAACTTCTTAAAAAAAGGTAAGACGTTCCCTAGAATAGCAACTCTGGGGTCCTTGTTTAGAAGTCCCCAAGCTTTGGATAGGGGAATATGACAAATATAAGACTGAACTTCCATTAAACAAAAAAGCACTGTGAGCAAAAGCGTGGTGTGTTTGGGTGAATAGTGAGCTTCTACCACATGCAAGGTATAATAATAATCAGGTTTTCAAAATACTCAGCCAGACTTCACTAGCCTTTCTAAGATAGAAATGCACAGACAGATAAAAGACTGTGTTCATGTTTTATTTTAATCTTTGCCTCCCCGTTTGTGGTCTTAGAGGCCTTAGTATTGAAAGCAAATGATATTTCTACCTCCTCCTTCCCAAGACAGGAATTTACATTTTAATTTTGGAACACTTAGGGAAAAATCAAATGAAATGCTTTATTTACTTTTTTGAGACCTTTTTTTTTCTTCTTTCCAGGAAAAAAAACCTATTGCTTTACTGAGTTGTAGACCAAATACCATAAGTCCCAAGGCAGAACTGGTTATGGGAATTATAGAAAATGTGTGCGTGCTTCACCCAGGAGGAAGGAGCCCAGTTTCAAGGGGCTCCAGCATGGAATAGATTTGTATCAGAGCATAGGAGTTAGTTTACCTTGAACTGAACTTCAAATCAGAGAGTTTATACATAAACAGGAAATACACTTTAGTAAATATGTGCTGAGAGTTCTACTCTATTAAGGAAAGTTATTTATGTGCATTTTTGTCATGTTATTAAAAGTTTTGAAGCCCTCTAAACTATGAAAATGACAACATAGCTACCAGTGTATAATTCTTTGAGTTTGTTTACCCAGCCTAACCTCTGCTCACCTAAGTAGTGTGGCCATAAAACTTATCATCCATCGTAGACACTTAGAAAGCAGAAGTATTAATTACATTGGGACACTGTATAGACCAAGACTGAACCAGCTGACTAGCACGAATGATCAGCCTAATCATGAACAAAATTCCCTTTTCAAGCAAAGAAACTGTAACAGCATGTTGTCTTATAGGCAGAACATGATTGTAAGTATGAAGCCATATTAATGGTCAGTAAGAGAGTTTCCCACTTGGGACTACATTGAACACAGAAATTTAGAGCTGGAGAGGCCAGTGTAATCAACTAGTTCAGCTAAATGAAGAAGAAAAAGGAATTGGAAAGACACATAGGTTTAGTTTACAAAGTAGGAAAGGAATCTAGGCCTCCTGACTCAGCTATATCAATCTGTCTCTTGGATAGTTTCTGAGGCTCAGCTGTCAACTGAGTGACTAAGGTCCAAATGGAACGACCCAAAAGGGTCAGTCACTTCCCCTCCTAGCAACAGTGTCTTCCCCACCCTCCCATGAAACACCCTCTATGTTTTCTACCAGCTCCAACAATCACATGTTTAGCTCCTCTTGCTGTAGAACTAGTAGACAATAACACTAGTGGATAATAGCACCAATCATTTGAGCAGCACCCTTGGAAGTGAACAGGCTTGTTCTCATTAATTAGCACATTAATTAATCATTTATGTGGAAAAGCATTCACCACTCATTATCACCTAGCAATAAACTGAGGTCTAAGAATAATGACATTTAGGAAGAAAGGTCAGTTCTGATGGGAGAGGAAAGGTCTTTAGGGAATCTGATACTGTAAATAAGAGCAGGTGATAGAAGACATTCAACACTGTTCCTGGGATAGTGGTGGTGGGCCATGTGAAGGTTCTGCATATTGAAGAAGAGATAGCTGAAGTGACTAAGAATGACATGAGAAGAGAAGAAGGTTCAGAAGACAAGTTTTGCATGGTGTATACTCTGGCAAAGGGATATGTTAGGGCTTCTTCAAAGTTAATTAAAAGCATGAGCTCATACATTGAGCAGGTGTGGGACGCCCAGAGCATCCAAGAGTGTTTTCTCTGCCTTTGATTATGGGCAGAAACTTAGAAATCAAAGACCAGGAATTAATTATCCTCTTGAAGGTAGGTTCCACTGAATGTCTCTCTCTAACTCTGTAGTATTTCCTCGCAAGTCAAGGTGAGTTGGCAGGAAGAGAGAGATGAATTAATCCAAATACAGAATTATTTTTTTCTTATCACTCATGAGTAGCACATTCTGTTTTATACAATGAGGCCAGGAGAGTTGGAATGGATGCCTCTTGCAAATCTAAGAGAAAAAAATAATGAAATTCTGGCATTGTTTGGAATGAAGAAACAATTCTTTCTGGGGGATCAGTTTCTCTGTGGCAATATCCTTGCTGCATGAAACCAATGTTTAGATGAAGATGGAAAAATTGAATCAGTCATTCAGAACTTAATCACAGTATAGTCTTATTACCTATTGTATATTTGGGATTTTATAAATGACGAATATTTCAGTTTTCACCAAGATGTTGAATGCCATGGAAGATTGATGGCTCTGCAGTGAGATCAAAAAATATTTCTCAAGTTTTTTACTTTAGATCTTCCAGAGAACCACTTAAGAAGTTCCCTTTTAGGGGCGCCTGGGTGGCTCAGTTGGTTATGCGTCCGACTTCGGCTCAGGTCATGATCTCACTGTTTGTAGGTTCAAGCCCCACATCAGGCTCTGTGCTGACAGCTCGGAGCCTGGAGCCTGCTTTTGATTCTGTGTCTCCCTCTCTCTCTGCCCCTCTCCCACTCACATTCTGTCTCTCTCTCTCAAAAATAAATAAAACATTTAAAAATATTTTTAAAAAGAAGTTCTCTTTTATTAGATGGTACTCAGGAAGTATGCATTAAGTATTAATCTGTTGCACCTGGTCTAAACTAAGACATACATTTTGGGTACATACATTTGGGAACAAGAAGCATTAGTACAGTGCTTTTCACACTCTGATATTTTCTATTTATTAATGCTGTTCTTGTCTATAAAACTGATCTCTTAACCTGGTGTGTAATGACCCACTGTTTGAAACATGGTATTCTAGGAGGCTATGAATCAGATTCCTGAGATAGGGTTTGTGTTTTGATGCTGATTTTCCATAGACATTCTGCATATACTTCCTTGCACACGTTATCTCTGCTGCAAAGTAGGAAAACTAGAGTAGTATATAAACAATGCCAAAACTAAGGCCTACTAAACTCAGTAAAAGAAGCCAAATCAATTAATTTAAAAATAGAGAATTAGCTTCTGCCTGACTGGACTTTTCAAATCTGTCAAAATGGCCAATGCTATAAAATTTCTCTCCTACGTATCTCTCTGGAGTTAATAAAATGACTGAGAAGCACTCCAAATCATTTTTTTAAAGATCAAGAAATGAAGTTGAATTAATTTTAAATTTGTGATTATTATTGATACTGTTTTTAAAGTATAAGTTTCAATCACTGGAAAAAGTCACCATTTCTTTGACTTTTCAACAGTAATTTACATTCAATCCATTTGATGACCCTGTTTCATGCTTGAGTTTAGGTTGTCTGTATTAAGGTCATTAGTAAAGAACAAGGAGTCTGGTTATACACATGTCACTTTTAGTATCTTTCTAAGGAATTGGATTAAATTATAATATCCATTATTTGAGTTTTCAGTATAAGATACATCACACATTCAGGAATGGCTCACCCAATGAAATATATCTGTTAGCCACTGTTTATGAGCTAAGCATAAACACTCACATTTTTACTTAGCACTTACTAATTGACAGACACTAGAATAGGCACTCAGAGCTGAATGTAGGCCATTCTAGGCCTTCATCCAGCTGCACAGAAAGCCTAACTAATGTCCCTTTCTGTGATAGGTCTGTCTTAAATGACTACCTGTTCTGAACTCTTAATTTTGACAGCAATATTTAGCCAGTATACACCTGGTCTAAGCATCTATAGCAGTACCTAGGTTTGTTGAGTTTTATTCAACTTGGAGCTCTGGTAAGTCACTAATTGGAAATTAAAATGTATAGTTTCTGTAATTTATTGTATTTAATTATACACTTAGCCATAATGAACAAGGTGGTTAAAATTTACAACTGATTTACATTACTTAACTATATAATTTTTTGTAAGGAATTGGCTTCTTACCTTTCTCTTTGAGATACCAAAATGTTGTTGAGGGCAAGAGTTATGCCTTACACTTGTTTGTAAGCTCAGAACCTTGGGATGTTTAGCACAAAGCAAGTGGGCATACTTACTGATGGCAGCTAAGGAGATTTATTTCTTGGAATATACTTTGAAAATATCTGCTGACAGGCTTCTTCCTATTAAGGGTGACCTTGCAGCCCTTTCCCCTCACTGGGCTCTTCTACCTCTTGTAGTTTTGTTCTAGATGCTACCCCTTAACTATCATATTTTGCTGATGTAATGATGTCCCAACTGTACAAACTGAAAGTGGATCCCCATTTAGAAAACATGGGTGTCAAAACATGTCCTGTGTTAGTTATTCATTTCACACCTACCATTGTACATGGTATCCATTCTAAGATGGAAGGTTGTCCCTTCTCCCAGAAGTATAGAGGCTCAGGACTCTGTCTCTACCCTGGGGAGCGCTATACTAGGAAGCAATGTTGGATGATGGTTCTGAGCACCACATGCCATAGGGTAGAGCTGAGGGAGAGTGGAGTGGGGAGTGATAGCAATCAAGGAGGCAACCTCTTGTCAATAAGTCTCAAGTCAGGAATACTTCACAGTGTGAACTTACTAAAAGCTTTCTAGAGGGAATAGAAGAGTGAGGTGGGGCTTAAAAGTGCACAAAGATTGAAGACCTGGAAAGCAGGTAGGACATTATTTCCACTATATAATAGCAAAGTAGGAAAGGCCAAAACTGTGTAATTTAACAGAGAGAACACAGAAATACTCCCCTGAATTTTTTTCATAGCTTCATTGAGATAAAATTGACATATAAACTTCCCATATTGAAAGTGTACAATTGGAGGGGCACCACCTGGGTGACTCAGTCAATTAAACATCTGACTTCTGCACAGGTCATAATCTCATTATTCATGAGTTTGAGCTGTATCGGGCTCTGTGCTGACAACTCAGAACCTGGAGCCTGCTCCAGATTCTGTGTCTCCCTCTCTCTCTGCCTCTCTCTCTCTCAAATAAATAAACATTAAAATTTTTTTGAAAGAAAGAAAGTGTACAGTGTGATGTTTTTACCTATATATACTTGAGACCATTGTCATCATGAAGATAATGAACCTATCCATCACGCCCAAAAGTTTCCTTGTTCCTTTTGGAATCATTCCTTTCCACTTCTCCCCACAACCCCAGGGAAATACTGATATACATTCTGTCATGACGGTCCACTTTAAATTAATTTTTCTATATGGTATGAGGTAAGGATGGAGGTTAGTACATTGTTTGGTTGGTTTTTGCACATGTTTATCTAACACCATTTATTGAAAAGATTAGTCTTTTCCTATGAATTGCCTCAACAATTTTGCTCAATATTAATTGATCATGCATATGTGGGTTTATTTCTGAATTCTCTATTCTGTTCCACTGATCTGTCTTTAGGCCAGTAACATTGTCTGGAGTAACTAGCATTGTCATAAAATCGGGTAATAGAAAGTCCTCCAACTGTATTCTTTTCAAAGTTGTATGGTTATACTAAGTACTTTGTATATAAATTTTGAGATCAGATTCTCAATTTCTACAAATAAGACTACTGGGGATATAACTGAGATTGTTTTTAATGCATATGTCAGTTGGGGATAAATAAACATTATAATAGTATCAAGTTTCTCAATCCATGAGCACAATATATTTCTTCCCCACTCAGAAATGTGTTTTAGTTTTCAGTGTGCCGCTCTTGCACATTTTTTGCCAAATTTATCCCTTAATATTTTTGTATGTTATGACATTAGAAATGGCATTTTTATTACAATATCTGATTGCATGTGGCTAGTATATGGGAATATAATTGATTTTTGGATATTGACCTTGTATCAAGCAATCATGCTAAACATACTTAATAGTTTAAAATCAATTTATATAGATTCCATAGGATTTTCTACATAGATAATCATGTCATTTGCAAATTAAGTATTTCTTCCTCTCCAATTTGAATGACTTTTATTTATTTTTCTTGCTTTATTGAATGGCTAGAAACTCCAATTCAGTGTTGAATAGAAGTGGTGAGGTGGACTTTGTCTTTCACCATTAGGTGAATTAGCTGTAAATTGTTCATAGATGGTCTTCATCAGATCAAGGAAGTTTCCTTTTATTGCAGTAGGAATGCTGAGAATTTTTATCAGGAATAGATATGGGATGTTATCTAATGCTTTTCCTGCAACTATTGAGATCATATGGTCTTTTAATGTGGTGAATTATAGAGATTGATTTTCAAATATTAAATAAACTTTGCATTACAAGGATAAGCTCCACTTGGTTGTGAGATATTATCTTTTTACTATATTGTTGGATTTTACTTGCTAATTTCGTTAAAGAATTTTTTTTTTGTTAAAGAATTTCCGTATCTATGGTCTGTAGTTTTCTTTTCTTATAATGTCTTTCATCTTGCCATACAGGTAATGATAGCTTCACAGAATGAGCTGAGAAGTGTCCCTCCTTCTTTAATTTCCTGGAAGAGAATTGCTATCATATATTTATTAGATGTTTGGTAGAATTTTCCAGTAAATCCATCTGGGCTTGGAGTTTCCTTGTGGGAAAGTTTTTAATTATAAATTAAATTTATTTAATAGACAGGGCTATTGAAGTTATGTATTTCTTCCTGATTGAATCTTAGTAGTTCGTGTCTTTAAAAGAACGTTTCTCAGGGCACCTGAGTGGCTTGATGGGTTGAGTGTTGGACTCTTGATTTCAGGTCAGGTCATGATCTCACAGTTGGTGAATTCGAGCCCCACATCTGTCAATGTGGAGCCTGCTTGGGATTCTCCCTCTCTTTGCCCCTCCCCTGCACTCTCTCTCTCTCTCTCAAAATAAATAAACTTTATTTAAAAAAGAGAACATTTTTCATTTCAGCTAAATTGTCATATCATTGGCATAGAGTTATCCATGCTAATCCCTGATTATCAGGTCCTTTGTAGGACTTAATATTGGTAATTTGTGTGTTTTCTTTTTTTTTCCCTCTGATCAATCTAGTAAGAGGTTTATCATTTTTATTAATCTTCACAAAAAAAACCAAGCTGTGCATTTCATTTATTTTTTAATTTCATTTATCTCTGCGCTTATCTGTATTTATTCCTTTCTTCATTTACTTTGAATTTAACTTGCTCGTTTTCTAGTCTCTAAAGGTGGAAATAGAGGTCATTGTTTTGAGACATTTCTTCTTTTCTACTGCAGGTATTTTATTCCTATAAACTTTACTCTAAATACTCATTTACCTCCATAAAGTTTGATATTATGTTTTCATTTTGATTCAGTTCAAAAGAACTTTCTAATTTCATTTTTGATTTATTAGTTGACCCATGGGTTATTTAGAAGGATGTTTGTTTTTAATTAGTAGGGAATTTTCATATCTCTTTCTGTTATTCATATCTAATTCCATTTTGTTCAAAGAACATACCTTCTATGTTGGATTGAATCTTTTTAAATTTTTTGAGGCTTATTTTATGTCCCAGAATGTGGTTATCTTGGTAATGTTCCAGATATACTTGATACCTGAAAAGAATGTTTATTTTTTTTTATTTTTGGGTGGAATGTTCTACAAATGCCAATTAGGGCAAGTGGCCTGACATTAAATCTTCTATATCCTAACTAGTGCCTGTCTACTTGAGAGGGAGTGCTGAAATCTTTACTATAATTATTGGTATATCTATTTCTCTTTGAGTTCTATCAGTTTTTGCTTCATATATTTTAAAGCTCTGTTAGTAACTGTAAAAATGTTTAAAACTGTGTCCTCTTGAATTGATCACTTTTAACAGCTTTATTGGGATATAATTAATATACCACAAAATTCACACTATTGTATTGCACAATTCAATGATTTTTAGTAGGTTTTAGATGGTTTTGCAACTATCCCTACTATCTACCTTCAGAGTATTTTCATCACCATATACCCATTAGCAATAACTCCCTACTTTCTGTCTCTATTGATTGACCTATTTTAAATATTTCCTACAAATGGATCATATAGAATGTGGTCTTTTGTTACTGTTTTTTTTTTTTCACTTGGCATAATGCTTTCATATTCATCCATGTTGTAGACAGTATCCAAACTTAATTTTTTTATATTGACAAATAACAGTCTATGGATATACTACATTTTGTTTATCCATCCATCACCTGATGAATATTTAAATTGTTTTCACTTTTACCTATTGTTAATCTGCTATAAATATTCATGTCTAAGTTCTTGTGTGAATATATGTTTTTATTTCTCTTGAGTATATATATAGAAGTAAAATTGACAATTAACATTTTGAGGAACTTCCAGATGTTTTCCAAAGTGGCTGCACCATTGGACAACCACCAGCATCATATGAGATTCCACTTTCTATACATTCTCATGAACACTTATTACTGTCTTTCTTAAGAATGTTAGCAATCCTAGAGAAAGTGACAAGGTATCTCATTGTACTTTTGATTTGCATTTCCCTGATTACTAATGTTGAGCATCTTTTCATGTGCATATTGGCTATTCTTATATCTTTTCAGGAAATATGTCTATTCAAATCCTTTTTAATTTGATTATTAGTCTTATTACTGAGATGTAAGAGTTCTTTATTTTGGATACAAGTTCCTTAACAGAGATATGATTTCATAATATTTCTTCTCATCCTGTGGGTTGTCTTTTCCCTTTCTCAGTAGTCTTTTGAAGTACAAAGGCTTACCATTCTGATGAAGTCCAATTTAAATAGTTTTTGTTGCTTGTGCTTTTGGTGTCATATTTAAAAGCCATTACCTAATCTGAGGTCACAAATATTTACTTTAATGATTTATTCTAAGAGTTTTATAATTTTTAGCTTTTCCACTTAGGTCTGTTGTCCATTTTGAGTTAATTTTTGTGTATAGTATGGGAAAGGGTTCCAATTTATTGTTGTGCATGTGGATATCCAGTTTTCCCAGCCCTATTTCTCAAAAGACTATTGACTAGTCTTGGCAATATGTCTGTCTTTATGCCATGACCACACTGTCTTGATTACTGCAGCTTTGTATTAAGTTTAAAAATTGGGAACTATGAGTCCTCCAACATTCTTTTTCTTCTGTGAAATTATTTGGTGATTCTAGGACCTTTGAATTTCCATATGAATTTTAGGATCATCTTACCAATTTCTGAAAAAAAAAACTGGGATTTTGATAGACAATGCATTCAATATGTGAACATGTAGACCATTGGGGGAATATTGCCATCTTAACAAAATTAGGCCCTCCAGTGCACGAACATGGGATTTCTTTCCATTTAGATTTTCTTTAGTTTCAACAATGTTTTGTGTTTTCAGTGATCAACTCTTGCATTTCTTTTGTTTAATTTATTTCCTAAATATTTTTTTATACCATGATAAATGAAATGGTTTCATAACTTCATTTTCAAGTTGTTCATTGCTAGTGTATAGAGATACAATAGAGTTTTATTGATTTTGTATCCTGTAAATTTGCTAAACTCATTTGTTATATTTAGTCTTTCTTTTTATTTAGGGTTTTCTACATACAAGATTATGTCACCTACATATAGAGATAGTTTTACTTCTTTTCATTGTGGGTGACTTTTATCTCCTTTTCTGCACTGGTTTCCATGGCTAGAACTTCCAATGCATTATTGAATAGAAGTGTCAACAACAAAACTCCTTATTTTTTTTTTCTGACTGAAGAGGAAAACATTCAGGATTTCAGCACTAAGTATGTTTTTTCTAGATGCCCTTTATCAGATTGAGGAAATTCTCTTCTACTCCTAGTTTGATAAATGTTTTGTAGTGAAAGGAAGTTGGATTTGTTTCTGTATCTTTTGGGATATTCATGTGGTTTTTATACTTTATTAAACATATTGTATTACATTGATTGATTTTCAGATGTTAAATCAATCTTGTATTCTTGGGCTCAATCCCACTTGGTCACGGTGGATAATTCTTTTTATATGCTGTTGGATCTGGCCTGCTATTGTTTTGTTTAGGACTGTGGCCATAAGGTATATTGATACATAGTTTTATTTACTCTTGATGTCTTTGTCTAGTTTTGCTATCAGGGAATACTGGCCTCTTATATTGGGGGTCGAGTTTAAGAAAGATTCATAGTAAATGAATCTTTTTTAAAGGTTTGGCAGCATTCACCAGTGAAATAATCTGGGCCTGGATTCTCTTTGTGGAAAGTTTTAAAGAACTCATTCAGTCTTCATTGTTGTAGGTCTACTCAGACTTTCTGTTTTTTCATAAGTCAGTTTCTGTAGTTGTGTATTTTTTTGTAATTTGTTTTTTCATCTTGGTTATCTAATTTGTTGGCAAACAGTTATTCATAGCATTTTCTTATATTTGTTTTTATTTCTCTGAGGTTAGTAGTGATGGCCCTTCTTTTATTCTTGATGTTACTAATTTGAGTCTTCTCTTTATTTGTGGCAAGTCTAGTTGAAGATTTGTCCATTTTGTTGATCTTCTCAAAGAATCAACTTTTAGTTTTATTAATTTTGTTGTTGTTGCCCTTCTATGCTGTACCTTATTTTTATTCTAATATTTTTTTTTCCTGCCTTTCATTTGCTTTGGAAACTTTTTCAAGTTTCTTAGGGCAAAAGGATAAGTTATTTATTTGGGATCATTTGTTTTTTTTTAATGCATTTACAGCTATGAATTTCCTTCTGAGCACTGCTTTTGCCTCATATCATATGTTTTGTTATGTTTTTATTTTCATTTATCTCAAAGTATTTTATAATTTTCTATTTGATTTTTTTCTTTAACCCATTTGTTATCTAGTAGTGTGTTGATTTCTACATATTTGTGAGTTTCCCAAGATTCTTTGTTATTGATTTCTGATTTAATTCCATATGTCCAAAGAACATATTTTGTATGATTTCAGTCCCTTTAAATGTATTGAGGCTTGTTTTATGCCTTGTTTATGTGTAGTGTTCTTTCATTCAAGACTGAAAGACTAGTTCTCCTAATAGGGCAGGTCTTCTGGTGATTAATTCTATCAGTTTTTGATTATCTACAAGTGTCTTAATTTCCCCTTCATTTTTGAAGGACAATTTTGCTGGATATAGAATTCTTTGTTGACTTTGTTGGCCATCTTTTTCTTTTATCACTTTCAATATGTTATCCCACTGCCTTCTGGACTCCATGGTTTCTGGTTAGAAATCAGCTATTAATCTTATTGATGACTCTGAACATAATACGTTGTTTTGCTCTTGCTGCTTTCAAGATACTTCACTGTCTTTATCTTTTGATAGTTTTATTCTAAGGTATCTAGGTGTGGATCTCATTGAGTTTACCCTACTTAAAGTTCATTGAGTTTCTTGTATGTATAAATTAATGGGGTTTTAAAAATCATCCTGACCTTGGACTTCCAGCCTCCAGAATTATGAGAAATAAAGTCCCATTGTCTAAGCCACCCAGTCTATGGCATCTTGTTATAACAACCTGAAATGAATAAGACAGTCTCCTTCTACACTCGTGGAAGAGAGAGTTAGTATGTGCAGTCAGTAATTACACCCCTACAATTAGTCAGCCATGTGCTGATGTGGAGCCCATAAAGACCTTTGCTTAAGAATTCCAACCCATTTTGATGTCCACAGAAAAGTGGGGATTTTAGTGTCTTCCCTTTCATGTTCAATTTGAAACTTCACCATGCCCTCTACCAAGAACTACTCAATGCTCTTCCTCTTTTAGTCTCTATTTTCAAAGCTTACCCTTTTCCATGTTTTTTCTCCTTTCCTAATCGTTAGAAGATTTTTAAGAAAAATCCTTCTTTAGGCCCTCTTTTCCATCTAATACCTTTGCTACTCTCCCAGCCTCTGCTGTGTATTATATGTTATTCACTAGTAAGCAAGTATGATATTGCCTTGTACCCCTTAGGAAAGTGGGCATATACCACTCCCCAGAAAAGGGGTGGAAAATAGTGGGATATGTGTGGTAGAAGGAGTGGGGGAAACCAATCCCGCTACACCCCTTTTACAGAGTGCCTTGAAGAAACAAGTTCCATAGAAAGGGGGACTCTGAATATCTGCAGAAAGTCCCGCTCAAGTCTTCAGCATAATACCAATGAGCATGTGTGTGAGAGAAAGTTGCACAAAGTCAAGGAAAGAGCTACCTGAAATGAGCAGTGGAAAAAGACCCCTAAAAGCTCTCAGAAACTAAGTCAAGGAAAATAAAGTTTGAAGTATAATATTTGATACAGTAGGGATTAAATGTAGTTCTCTTGGCCCTCACATTCACTTATCATTCCATTACAGTATAGCTTGGGAAATTTTTCTCCTAAAGAATGTAGATTATTTTTACACATGCCCCCACTCCCAATCTGTACCCTGTACACCTCTAGTCCTTGTTAAGAAGAAAATATTCAAATGCCCAGCTTTTTAAAATTAATCTTTAGGTCTCTATATTTAAAAATAAACCTTTCAGTTCTGCCATTAGTATCTGTTTCTTTTTTTTGTTTTCTCCTTTTGCACAGCTATCTGTTTCTTTTATGCCCTGGTCGGCCATTGCCCACTGGGGTTGCTTTTGAGATGGTAAGACATACTTTGAATTTTCCAAGAACTGACATGTTAACATATGGAATTTTTTTGGAGAACATCTTTACCACCCCCCTCTTTTCTTAGAACAAACAGTTCTAAATTATCTGTTACTCTGCAAAATCTCATGAACTTCAACAAATGCAAACATATTCAATTTGTGGACAGATTCCATTCTAATATTTTCTTTTTGCATTTTTTCCTCACAGGGAACTTTTCCCCCTTGACAGTTTCTAAGATGTGAGGGACACTTAGTTCCTTGCTCAAAAAATAAATAAGGCAAAATCATGTTTTACGAGTAGTAATCTTTCATTCAGCAGCTGACCTCTAGGACTCTGGTTAATTTATTTTTAAAAGGTCTCAGAGATCAAATGACTACAATCATGTGAAAGCTTCCTAAGACTGAATGGAGCTAATTTTTTTCAATTCCAGAAATTGGGATATTTTAGATTATTCTCCAGGTTAGTCTCCAGAATGCCATTCTCTCCTGTTTCATGAATGTGGCTGTCTTTTAACACTCTGGTAGCAACACTTCATTCAATAACAAGCCTCACAGCAGGAATCTTCTTGTCTTTCCTTAAAACCTAGAGACTGGATTCAAGGCAATCTGTTTAGCAAACTTTTGCAGCAGTCCAAATCTGATGGAAATAAAAATATCAATCACCAATAGATTGCTCTAAGAAATAACAAGAAGAAAGTTTTAAAAAGCACTTGTTGGATACCTGAAACTAATACTACACTATATGTTAACTAACTGGACTTTAAATAAAAACTTTAAGGCACGCCTGGATGGCTCAGTCAGTTAAGCATACAACTTTGGCTCAGGTCATGATCTCACCGCTCGGCTCATGAGTTCAAGCCCCATGTCAGGCTCTGTGCTGACAGCTCAGAGCCTGAAGCCTGTTTCAGATTCTGTCTCCCTCTTTCTTCACCCCTCCCCCACTCATGCCCCTCCCCCACTCATGCTCGCTCACGCGCGCACACACGCGCTCTCTCTCTCTCTTTCAAAAACAAACATTAAAAAAAATTTTTTAAATACAAACTTTAAAAAAATAAAAAAACACTTTGTAAGTACTATTCTAAAGCCTAAAATACTTTTCTTTACACTTTAGATAAATTTAGGCATGTCTTATTCCTAGTCAACAAGCTCTGTCTTACCCCAAAATGCCCCCATTCTACTGTAACGTCTTTGAGTACTGGGATTTTTTTTTCTGCTTATCTTTGTATTTCTGCAGCAAAAAAAGGTGTTAGTAAAGACTCAGTAGACACTTTTGAGTTGAATTAATGAAACAGAACTCATTGTATGGACTAGTGGATCTGCCTTTGCTAAAAAGAGAAACTTTGAGGAGGATTAGAAGATTTGTTTATGTTTATCTGGGAGAAAAGAGATGTTTCTTTTACTGTACCTGACCATTCTCATATATAACAGAAGTCCTGTGAAGTATGATTTGAGAGTAATCCCTAACCCATAAAACATCCTTCATTGACACTTGAAAACCTGCTATTTAAAATTAATTTTTCCTTCAACTTGAAAAAGAACATCTGAAAAAAAAAACCTATGCTTATCATTTTAATGGTAAGAAACTAGATGCTTTCCCACTAAGATCAGGCACAAGGCAAGGATGTCCACTCTCACTATTTGTATTTAACATCATACTGAAAGCCCTGCCTGACATACTAAGTCAAGAAAGAAAGAAAAGATATGCATATTGAGAAGAAAGAACTAAAACTGTGTTTGTTCACAGATGGCACAGTTATCTATGTAGAAAATCCCAAAGAATAAACAAAAAATTCCAGAAACTAACAATTATATCCAAATCCTGGTATTGCAAGATACCAGGTTAATATACAAAAGCCAGTTGCTTTCCTATACACTAGCAATGAACAATTTGGAATTTGAAATGTAAAACAATACTATTTACAATCAGCACCTCCCAAAATGAAATGCTTAGGTATAGATCTAACAAAATATGTTCAAGATCTATATGATGAAAAGTACAAAAACAAAAGAAATCAAAGATCTAAATAAATGTTAATCCATATTCATAGATACAAAGACTCAGTATTATTAAGATATCAGGTCTTACTCACTTTATATGTAGATTAAATGCAATCCCATTCAAAATTCCAGCAGGTTATTTTGTGGATATGGACTGATTCTAAAGTTTATATAGAAAGGCTGGAGCACCCAGGTGGCTCAGTTGGTTAAGCATCCAACTTCAGGTCATGATCTCAAGGTTCATGAGATCAAGCCCTACGTCCCAGCTCTGCGCTGATAGTGGGGAGCCTGCATGGGATTCTCTCCCTCCCTCTGTCTCGGCTCCTCCCCAGTTCACTCGCATGCATGCGTTCTGTCTCTCCCTCCCTCTCTCTCTTAAAATAAATAAATAAACATTTAAAAAGAAAAGAAAGGCAAAAGATCCAGAATAGTCAACACAGTTGACTGTGTTCAGTCAGAGGACTAATGCTACCCAACTTCAAGAATTATTGTAAAGCTACAATAATTGAGATATTGTGGTATTGTCAAAATAATAGATAAATGGATTAATGGAACAGAACAAAGAGCCCAGAAATAGACCCACACAGATACGATCAGTTGATTTTTGACAAAGGAGCATAGGCAATTCAGTAGCAAAAGGACATCATTGCTTCAACAATGATGTGAGAATGACTGGACATCCACATTCAAGAAAAGGAATCTAGACAGAACTTACACCCTTTTCAAAAATTAACTCAAAATCAATCATAGCCCTAAATGCAATATGAAAACTATAAAACTCCTAGAAGAGAACACAAGAGAAGTCGAAGTAACTTCAGGTTTATTAATGACTTCTTATATACAACACCAAAAGCACCATCTATGAAAGAAAAAAATTGTTAAGTGCAATTTTATTAAAGTCAAAAGTTTCTGTTCTGCAAAGGACACTGTGGAGGGAATGAGAAGAGAAGCCATAAAGTAGTAGAAAATATTCGTAAAATACAAATATTTACAGAATACCTGAACAGAAACCTTACCAGAAAAAAACATACAGCTGACAACAATTCATTACGGAATTACATATTTAAAAAATGAGATATCACTACACACCAATTAGAATGACTACAATGCAAAATGGTTTACAATGCCAGGTGCTAGTGAGGATATGGAACAACAGGAACTCTTATTCATTGGTGTTAGGAATACAAAGTGGTACAGCCACTGTGGAATACATTTTGGCAGTTTTGTATAAAATGAAACATAGTGTTACCATATAACCCAGAAATCTCACTTCTTAACATTAACCCAAATGAGTTGAAAACTCATGTCCATCCAAAAACCTGCTGTAAAATTATTTATAGTAGCTTTATTTATAGTTGCAAACACTTGAAAGTAACCAAGGTTAATGGCGAATGGATAAACAAACTGTGGTGTGTCTTACAATGGAATATTATTCAGCAGTAAAATGAAATTCACTATCAAACCACAAAAAGACATGAAGGCATCTTTATATGCATATTGCTAAATAAAAGAAACCAGTCTGAAAAGACTATGTATTATTTGATTGCAACTATAAGACACTGAAAAAAGCAAAGTTACAGACAGTAAAAGGATCAGTGGTTGCCAGGGGTTTGAGGGAAGGGAAGGATGACTAAGTGAAGCACAGGAGAATTTTAGAGTAGTGAAACTATTCTGTATGATCCTGTAATAGTGGGTACACAACTTATACACATTTCTCAAAACCCATAGAACCCCACAACACAGAGTGAACTGTAATGTAAACTGTGAACTTTAGTTAATAATATCAGTATTTGTTCATCAGTTATAACAAATGTGCCCATTAATGCTAAATCTAAAAAATGAACCCTAATAACTAAAGTCTATTACTTAAAATTTTTAAAATTCATTTTATTGGATAATTTAGAGGCATTTTAAAAATAATCTTTTATGGGGTGCCTGGGTGGCGCAGTCGGTTAGGCGTCTGACTTCAGCCAGGTCACGATCTCGCGGTCCGTGAGTTCGAGCCCCGTGTCAGGCTCTGGGCTGATGGCTCGGAGCCTGGAGCCTGTTTCCGATTCTGTGTCTCCCTCTCTCTCTGCCCCTCCCCCGTTCATGCTCTGTCTCTCTCTGTCCCAAAAATAAATAAACGTTGAAAAAAAATTAAAAAAAAAATAATCTTTTATAATGTGAAATCCATCTGGATAATAATTAACTGATGTTTGTACGTAAATGTGTGGACCACGTTAATATTCTACTCAGGAGTCTCTCTCAAGGTAGAATGAAAGTTCCAGTTTCCACGAGACTGGGGGTTTCTGAAAGGGAAAGTAGGATTCAGAGAAAACCACTAAGTCAAATGTCACTTTCACATTCTGGTTACGAGCTGTCACAATACCATGTCTCCGTGGTAGAAACATTTTCTCATTCTCCATGTCTGAGTAGGGGAATAGATAGAGAATTTTTCTGATACTTGAAATTAATGAAAATTCTACTACTTAGGTTCTTAGTGGCAGCAAAATGGCTTCAGTATGCATTAACAGCATGTATTACCTAAGTTTGCATCTCATTTGGGCAAATTACTTCAGCATCTGTCTAAAATAAAGATAATAACTGTCACTTCAGATCAAAGGGTTATTGTGACAAGTAAATGAGGTAATAATGCAGGTATTTACTAACATCTCAATAAAATATTAGCAATTGTTGTTATCACTGTTGATGTTTCTTGCCATAGAATCCTTTCTGATGATATGCATATAAAATGCAGATTTCAGTATGCCTGGTCTAAGTTAGAGGACTTACTGAGGGTTGTAGGAGGTGAAGGGATAGAGGTGAGAAGGATATCTGGATGAAAAAGAAACATGTTTTAATGGCAGCCATAAATCAAGCATGACGTACTTTGTTATCTCAGGAATCCTCACGGCAACTTTAGGAATTATCCCTTTTTATAGATGGAGAAACTAAGACTCAGGGTAGGTAATATCTCCATGGTACCACTAGTATTGTACTGGTAGTGCTGGGGTCAAACTCAGAAATATTCTACTTATCATGTGAATTTTTCTGTAAAGCATGTGATGCCACCATGAGTTGAGAGATTAGACTTATTGGTTATTTGGGCTACTTGAGACTGCTCCAGCCATGTAGTCTTACTAGGCCTTTCTCCTGGTCAGTGCTTGATAAATATTAAATTTGTTGAGCATAATTTAGGAATGCCTGGGTGGCTCAGTTGGTTAAGCATCAGACTTCGGCTCAGGTCATGATATCACGGTTTATGGGTTTGAGCCCTGCATCAGGCTCTGCGCTGACAGTTCAGAGCCTGGAGCCTGCTTCGGATTCTGTGTCTCCGTCTCTCTCTGCCCCTTCCCTGCTTGTGCTCTGCTTTCTCTCTCTCAAAAATAAATTTTAAAAAAAATTAAAAAAGAATAAATTTGTTAAACATATTTTTAATGGGTTTTTTTGCTTTTGTTTTTTGTTTTTTTGTTTTTGTCTTTGTTTTTCAGAGAGAGAGAGACAGAGCATGAGCAGGGGTGGGGAGCAGAGAGAGATGGAAACAGAATCTGAAGCAGGCTCCAGACTCTGAGCTGTCAGCACAGAGCCCAATGCAGAGCTCACACTCACGAACCTTGAGATCATGACCTGAGCTGAAGTCAGACGCTCAACCTACTGAGCCACCCAGGAGCCCCAGTTGAACATATTTTTAAACAAATAGGACAGTGAATGAGTAGATGAACTAGGGGAATCAAAATATACCAAATTGCAGAGTATTGAATATAAATCAAAAGTGATTCTATGGATGTGTTGCCCAAAAGTTGCAGAACTTCTGAGGGTGACTGGTGGCTCAGTGGGTTGAGCTTCCAACTTCGGCTCAGGTCATAATCTCGCAGTTCGTGAGTTCAAGTCCCATGTCAGGCTCTGTGCTGACAGCTCAGAGCCTGGAGCCTGTTTTGGATCCGGTGTGTCCCTCTCTTTCTGCCCCTCGCCTACTTGTACTGTGTATCTCTCTCTCTCAAAAATAAAAATAAACATTAAAAAAATTTTTAAGTTGCAGAACTTCTGGAATATAGTAATATTTTAAATGAACTAAGGACCGTCCCCATAAGAACTTGATAGTTTTGTAAGGAGAAAATTTCTTTTGAAATAGGAATTATTACCTCATTCATAATTAGGTTTTGATTTCACTGGGATGAATTTTTTTCTAAAATGGGCACCCCTGTAGAGGATTGAGCAAACAGTCTTAAAGGTTCACTTGAAGGTCACTCCATGAAAGGAGCACAGGTCAGAGCTAGGTCACCAAAGTCACTTAGTTTTTCTACAGAACTTTGCTCCTACCTTATCTGAGTCTACACATTGGCTCAGCTGACCGGTTCTATTTTATTTTTCCAACTAAGTCTGTTCTAAGCTTCTGTTCACATCTTTCCTTTCTGTTCTTATAGGAAAATGAATGTGTTACTTCCTATCTGAATCTCATTTGAATTTGTGTTTCTGATTAGAACTATTAATGAAAAACAGTCCTGCTGCTGCAGGTGTTTTAATTAAATTTTAATCGGCACTTATGAAGCCTACTATGTGCTGGATAATAGACGGAGATGAAAAAAAATAGTCCCTGTTCTTAATAAACTCATGGTCTAATGAGTAGGATTATTATATAATTACCATTTAAATATTATTTCTGTCTTTATTATTAATAATAACATACACATTGTTCTGTAATAATATAGTAAAACCTTTACATATAAAATGCCATAGAGAAGTAAAGGAATATGCAAGATGTAAAGGGGTTGGTGGGTGGGAATTAACATTTTTTCATCAACCATGTACCAGACCCTATGCCCACTAAATTCTTAAAACTATTCTTTGAAAGAGATATTTTACCCCCATTCAACATATGGAATAAAGTACCAATGCCAGTCAGAGGTAAGATTAGACATTCAAACCCAGTCCTACTAAATCTAACACAGTTTTCCTCCAACAGTAGCCACCATTTCCTGAATACCTACTATGTTCCAGGCTCTGGAATAAGCAGTTTCATATGTCTAGATGGTTCATGTGATATTCCTGGATTTGAGGAAGCACTAATGCTTCTTGGAGAAGTGACGGATGATAGCTTTACCTCAAGCATCAGTTGATATGCATGGGAAGTGTTTCTGGAGTTGTATAGAGTTGTCTTTTGTTTTGTGTCTTATTGGAAGATAAAGTACAATTTGGGGCAGGTGTCTAAGAGCAAACTAGGACAGAGCAAACTAGGACAATGGAGGAGAGGCAGCAGCCTCCTTTCATGTATTCATCTCTCCCTACTTCCACCTTCAGCATTATTGGTTGGTTTTCAGCCCCTACATAAGAAGAATTAGGATAGAAGGTGTAAGTCCAGGTAAGAGTCAGGGCATAAACAGTATTGATGTGGGGATCAGATTGAATTGGGACCAAACTGAATCCAGAATGGAGCATGCCCCATACCATATACTGTCTGCTACCCTGCAGAGAAGGAGGGAGCAGTGCTCTCCCAGTGGATTAACTTCCTAAAGTTGCTGTAACAAATTACAAGAAACTCAGTGGCTTAAAACAACAGAAACTTATTCTCTCATTGTTCTGGAAACCTGAAATTTGAGATTGGTATCACTGGGGTAAAATTAAGGTATTGGCAGAATACTTTTTCCTCTGGAGGTTATTTTATTTAATTTGTTTTGAGGGAGAGAGAGAATGAGTGGGAGAGGGCCAGAGAGAGGGAGAGGGAGAGAGAATCCCAACCAGGCTCCGTGGGAGCCCGACTTGGGGCTCACTCTCACAAACCATGAGATAGATCATGACCTGAGCTGAAATCAAGTAAGATGCTTTACCCGCTTAACTGACTGAGTCACCCAGGTGTCCCTTCCTCTGGAGGTTCTGAGGAAGGATCTGTTCCTTGCTTCTTCCAACTGCAGGTGGTTGCTGGCATTCATTGGTTTGTGTCTATATCACTCGTCTTCAAGGCCAACATCTTCAAATCTCACTCTGTCTCCAACTTCACATCACCTTCTCTTCTTTGTCAAATCTGCCTCTATCAGATATATATTATATATATGAAGGTATATGTGATTGTGTTTAAGGTTCACCCTGGTAATCTAAAATAGTTTTCCATCTCAATCAACCTGATCATCTTTTTTTTTTAATTTTTTTAATGTTTATTTATTTTTGAGACAGAGAGAGACAGAGCATGAACGGGGAGGGTCAGAGAGAGGGGACACAGAATTGGAAGCAGGCTTCAGGCTCCAAGCTGTCAGCACACAGAGCCCAACGCGCAGCTCGAACTCACAGACCGTGAGAGCATGACCTGAATCGAAGTCGGAGGCTCAACTGACTGAGCCACCCAGGCGCCCCTCTCTGATCATCTTAATCAATTCTGCAAAGACCCTGTTTCCAGATAAAATAATGGTCCCAGGTTCCAGGAACTAGAATGTGGATATCTTTGGGGACCATTTTTCAGCCTACCATGCCCAGAATCCCTGTCTTCCAAAGCAGTGGCTAAGAGCCTCATTCAGAGTCCACGAGTCATGGGCTTCCCAGGGGAAAACAAAAGATGAAGAGCAACCTGCACTGAGACCCTGGAAAACTGAATGTGACCCTAGAAAACCTTGGTTGAGTGGGTGAGTAGGTGATAACCTTCAGGAGCAGGTATGAACTAAGAGCCATGGCAATTTGGAAATTGTTCTTCATGTGGTTACATAGACTCTTGCAGCCTGCTAGAGAGTGAGACATTTGGGTAAGCTGTAACCAGTATTTGACGAAGCAAAATACAAAAAAGGGTGATCATAAAGCAGCTTTATTTTCATCAGAGCTTCCCTTCATACTAGTTTGATGGGTTAGTAGCTAGTAGTTCTTTCCCAACCTGGGATAGGACTCAGGTAGGGTTTGTAATTTTCTGAACCTTTTAAATATTAAAAGTCCTCTGGTAAATCTCAATACAGTAATTAAATGCCCAGTCCAGTATTAAAATCACAACTTTATACTTTATGTGAAGCTGAAGCTTCTTCCTTCCTCTGGCTCAGTGCTACTTCCAGCCGACATGCCTACAGTGGGGAAATAGGGAATGACTCACCTCCCTACTTCCCAGCCGTGCACTTTCCTTCTCCTTCACCTACCCTCATCCCTCCACAGTAGTCATTTGTGAAGGTAGGCATAACTAAAAGAAAGTTTTCACTGACTAGAAGAGATATAATCTGATATTAGTGCTCTCTGGTTATTGCAGATTCTCAGTATGGATTCTTTTTCTCATGGGCAGTTTTCCTCTGGGTTTCTCTAAGATTCTCCCACTAGGAACATCAAATGGTAATTCATAAGACACTGGCAATCTGATTGACTGCTAGGGAGCTAACCCCCTTAGGCCTAGGAACCCAGCAATCATCACACACATATGCAGGCACCACACACATGTCAATTGCCTCATCACTGGCTCTGTTGGATAAAGTCCAGTTTAGCTGGCTGTCAGCTAACTCCCTCCCAAAGGGTCGCAATTGTGTCCAAAGTAAGCTCTCATGTGACCTGCCTGTGCAGTTCCCAAAAAGGCAGTTTACCCCAGTGCAGCCTGCATTTCCTCTTCTCTACCATTTCAAGTTTCTAGAAGCCAAGAAGTTTACAACTTTGGGACAACAATTCCATTGAAAAGAAATATCTTTGCAGTTATTGAGATAATTTTCCATAAAATCCTTTTCCCCGTTTTTCTTCTTCCTGTTCACTTGGTATTTGAAACCATAAAGAATATAGCATGTAATTTTGACTTTCCAGGACTTGTACTAACTTATGGCCTTCTCCCAATTGATCCACACCATGTTACACTGAGTTCAGTGAAACCCAGGTACCTTTCCACCCTCTTCCTCAATGTAAAGATTTTTCCATTGCCTGAAGGGCCATGTCTTCCCTCTCGAACAAGCACAGAGGTTTGGTTCTAATATATGTAACACAGGTGTAGTAAAATACACAGTCTTTAGCCAGCTAAAGAGTAGGACTCTGGGACTTGGCTCCAAATCCCTCTCTGTCTCCTTACCCTGGGAAGATTAAACTGTCCAACCTAGAAACTTTAAATCAGATTCTTTTTGTTTCCTAAAGCTTATACCAGTTGGCCCAAGAGGCCTTTTTTTATTATTTCCTTTTCTTCTGAGTAGCAACAATACATGAGGAGAAAAGTCAAGCCTAGTTAGAGGCCAGATGCCCTTTAAGGCACTCGACACAAAAACCCTTCAGTAACCTCAGAAACCCTGGTTCTCAGGCCATAAGGCCATTTTGTTAAAGAAATGTGTTCTTTTTAGCCTTTCCTATTTTACCTTTTCTAAAATATTTATTTCAATTCTAATTTAGTCTCTTCACTGCAGAGGCAGATTGAAATATTTGACTTATCTTCTAGAGAAAGTATTCAGGTTTCTTATCAGCAAAAATGGGCAAGGAAATTATTTTCTAAATACATACATGTCTTATAAGAAAGTAGGACTTTTCTTCACAATTAAGTAATATTTTAAAGCTTAGTCATCTAGATAACAATATATATCATAGAATACATATTTGTTGACTATTTAGGTATCCATATAGATTTCCAAAATATGTCATTTCCCTGAAAGACAAGTAACATGTGGTAGAATTTAATAGTTATATGGCTTTTATGGATAGGAATACGTTGTCTTGCAGTGGAATTTTAATGTATGATAAATGATATTTGAAGTAAGAATGGGTTTTTTTAATGAATCCTAGATAAGGAATGAAGAAGTAGCAGTTAATAAATTCAAAAATTCAGATTCAATTTTTACTTATACTTTTAAAATAACCACTTGTTATGTTAGACTTTTACCATACAGTCTGGAATTATAAAACTATAAATCAAAATACATTGGAAACTCAAACTGTGTTTTAGTAAGATTAATTAAAGACTGCTACAAAATAGAAAGACTTCCAATTTTTTTCAACGTTTATTTATTTTTGGGACAGAGAGAGACAGAGCATGAACAGGGGAGGGGCAGAGAGAGAGGGAGACACAGAATCGGAAGCAGGCTCCAGGCTCTGAGCCATCAGCCCAGAGCCCGACGCGGGGCTCGAACTCCCGGACCGCGAGATCGTGACCTGGCTGAAGTCGGACGCTTAACCGACTGCGCCACCCAGGCGCCCCGAAAGACTTCCAATTTTGCAGACATACATTTATAATTGATTTAAAGTATAAGGATGATTGTCAATAATAAATCTTTTTACCATGTGTTCTACTTGGAGGATTATAGCCAAAATTGCTTTTAACTAATGTAAATAGCATGAGTTTTATTTTTAGAGACAGAAAGACATAGGTTCAAATTCTAAGTTTACCACTTTCTAAATGTAACCTTGAGCAATTTACTTGGCTTGTCTGAATCCAGTTCCCTCACCAGTAAGGGAAATAGTAATAATATTCCACTAGTTGTAAACATTAAATGACTTATCTGACCTCCAGTAAAGCTTTGGAGAACCAATAAGACAGCAAATAATTAGAGACAAAATCTCAGAAAAGAAAGAAACCCACAGAGGTAAGCTCAGTATGGGGCCTCTTTTCCCGATCAGTGTCTCCTGGTTCCAGAAGAGGGTGCTGAGGAGGGCAGAAGTGAGCAGAACTTTGTATTGACTCACATGAGAATAATTGAAGTTCAGTGTCTGTTTTCAGCAGGGATTCTGAAAGGCAGCTTCTTAAGAATGATGGTGAATCAGAAGTAAACCAGCCCTCGCAGAGACTGCAGCCTAGCTTCAAATCACATTAATCCAAAAATAAGAAAAGAGAGGAAAGGAGCACACACAGGTGGTACGAAGTAACAGTACAATGGATTTAAATTCAAATGTATCCATAATTACATTAAGTAAAAATGTACTAAATACTCCAATTAAAAGACAAAGATTGACAGAGTGGCATACAATGTGTATATTCTTCATACTATGAGCCACACCTAACATAAGGAAACCTAAAGTGCAGAAGTAAAAGTATGGAAAAAAAATGTACCACTCAATACTAAATGTGGTGGTTTTAAAATAACCCCTTGAATTCTTTGATAATACTTCCTTCAAAGGTAGTGCCAATCCCCCTTCTTCTTTTTTTTTA
This sequence comes from Prionailurus bengalensis, assembly GCF_016509475.1. Taxonomy (NCBI): domain Eukaryota; kingdom Metazoa; phylum Chordata; class Mammalia; order Carnivora; family Felidae; genus Prionailurus; species Prionailurus bengalensis. The sequence goes on from NC_057343.1 coordinate 214,131,610, forward strand.
TTTTTTATTTTTTATTTTTTAAATTTTTTTTTCAACGTTTATTTATTTTTGGGACAGAGAGAGACAGAGCATGAATGGGGGAGGGGCAGAGAGAGAGGGAGACACAGAATCGGAAACAGGCTCCAGGCTCTGAGCCATCAGCCCAGAGCCCGACGCAGAGCTCGAACTCCCGGACCGCGAGATCGTGACCTGGCTGAAGTCGGACGCTTAACCGACTGCGCCACCCAGGCGCCCCTTTTTTTATTTTTTTTAATGTTTATTTATTTTTGAGAGAAAGAGAGAGATAGAGCATGAGCAGGAGAGGGGCAGAGAAAGAGAGGGAGACATAGAATCTGAAGCAGGCTCCAGGCTCTGAGCTGTCAGCACAGAGCCCAACATGGGGCTTGAACTCAGGAACAGTGACATCATGTCCTGAGCTGAAGTCGGACCCTTAACCGACTCAGCCACCCAAGCATCCCACCAATCCCCCTCTTCTTCAGAATGGGTTGCATTTAATGACTCACTTCCAATGAATAGAATGTGGCAGAAATGAAAGTGTGCAACTTAGCATAGGTCATAAAATGTGTTGTGGCTTCTTCCTTGACCTCTATCCCTCAGACTGCTTGCTCTGTGGGAAGCTAGCTTCCAGATCATGAGGTCACTCAGGCAGCCTTTTGGAGAGGTCCATGTGATGAGGAATCAAGGATTCCTGCCAACAGCCAATATGCAACTGAGGCCTGCCCCCAAAAGGCATGTGAGTGAGCCATCTTGGAAATGGACTGTCCCCACTCCAGCCTTCAACCCCATTCAAATCTCATGAAGTTGTAGCCCCCCTTGACAACCTTGTGAAAGACTAAGCTGCTTCTATGTCTCTGACTCCCTTAAACTATTAGAAACAATAAATATTTGTTGTTTTAAGCTACTGAGTTTGTTAGTCAGGAATAAATAACCAAATCACTAACCAAAAGAAAGCTGACAGAGCTATATTAAGATGACAAAAATATATACTTTAAGGCAAAAATGAGAAACATTATGGAAAAGGGGCATAATTTAACAGATAGTATAATAATCACAAATTTGTATCACCTAATAATGTAGCCTAAAAACATAAAAGTAAAAATTGGTGGAATTATAAGAAATTAGAGGCAAATGCACATTAATGCTGGAACATTTTTTTTTAATATAATTTGTTGTCAAGTTAGTTAACACAGTGTATACAGTGTGCTCTTGGCTTCAGGTAGATTCCTGTGATTCATCACTTGCATACAATACCCAGTGCTCATCCCAACAAGTACCCTCCTCAATGTCCATCACCCATTTTCCCTGCTCCCTCATCCCCCCACCATCAACCGTTAGTTTGTTCTCTGTATTTAAGAGTTGCTTATAGTTTGCCTCCCTCTCTGTAACTATTTTTTTTCCTTTCCCTTCTCCCATGGTCTTCTGTCAAGTTTCTCAAATTCCACATATGAATGAAAACATGATATCTGTCTTTCTCTGACTGACATATTTCACTTATCATGCTAGAACATTAAAAAATTTACCTCTATATAAAACAGATAAGTGTTTTGTAGGTAACTACAAAAGTAACTCTGTAGATAACAGATAACTGTAATTGATAAAACAAGCAGACAAAAAATTATATAAAATATTTGAACAACCCACTTAAAAATATATGTAATTGAATACCCAACCACTGCAAGCCACACATTCTTTTCAAATACACATGGGAAATTTTCAGAATTGCTAAACCATAAAGCAACTCAACAAATTTCAAAAAAATGACATCACACAGAATACATTAGATGACCACAGATCAACGTATAGTAAAAAGATAACTAAAAAATTCCCATATATTTGGAAAATACAAAATATGCTTCTAAACAACCTCTGGATCAAAGAAGAGATCACAATGGAAATTAGAAAATATTTTTAATTTAATGATAATGAAAATTGTGTGAAATTCAACTAAAATCGTGGTTTAGAGGGAAATACGTATATTAAGTTCATATATTAGAAAGAATAAAGGCTGAAAATCAGTGATCAAAGTATCCATCTCGCGAAGTTAGTAAAATAATAGCAACTTAAATGCCTCAAAAATAGAAAAAAAGAACTGATGAAGAAAGGAACAGAAATTCATGGAACAGAAAACCAACATATAATAGGATCAACAAAGTAAAAATTGATTCTTTGAAAAGACTTATTAAATTAGTACACTCTGGGCAAAGCTTATTAAGAAAAAAAAAAGGCACAAATTCGTAACACAGGATTGAAAGGTTGATATAACTACTAATCTTATACACATTTAAAATATAATAAAAGGATATTATTTATAACTTTACAGATTGGAATTCTGTGGTCTTTCCACAGTGATGGTTATCTTCTTATTTTTTCAATTTTATATGAACCTTCTTAATTTTCAGAATAGTTTTCTAAACTTTTCTACAAATTGCTGGCTCCATTTTCTTCAATTTTAAGTCTTCTTCTTATGGTCACTATTGAAAATGTTACCTCATTGGATTTTCTATACTGTTAATCTCCCATTTTATTTTGCCCAAGTCTTATTTAATAGAGAGAATATCCTAGATCATTATACTGAGGGGAAAAAGGCCACTTCATTTTTAAACAGTTCTTTCTCTTTGATATGAATCAATTTTAGAACTTTTCACATGCTATTTCTATTCCTTTCTACTGCAAAATATTTTTTGTGGTTCTCAGATTATTTTAATGTTTTTGTAATTTGATCATATTTGAGATTTTAAGATTTTAAACTCATCCAGAGCATCATATGTAAACGAAGAGGATCTTGTTGGGACCAAACCAAGGCCAGGCCTTATACAAACAAATGCCCCCAATATTTATTCTTCCTCCTCCCTCCTTGCTCCCCTATACACACATGGCAGTTTGGTGCTTCCACTTCTCTCTACCCAGATCTGGAGCTGGAAGGCAACTTGGAAGGCAGAAGAGGCAATGGTTGAACGAACTAACTGACTTTGAAATCAGTAATATCTGGCCGTATTTAGGCTCCACCATTTACTGGCTGTGTGTGTAACTTAGGACAAACTGATCTACTGAGAGGTTTTCTCAGTTTTCTAACCAGTAAAATTGATATGATAATAATAACCTCCTCACAAGCTTGTTGTGATGAATAAATAAAATTATGTATGAAAGTAGCTATAATAGCACCTGACCCATAGTTAATGCTCAGTAAATAGAAGCTAACAATAATCATTATCCCAGCTCCCCATTCCAGTTGGACTGCAAAGATCCATACAGCCAAGGGCCAGAGACAAATAGAAGTAGCTAGAAGTCTAGCTACTCAGTCAAAGGCTATAACTAAGACCTCATTATCCACCTTAAATTATGTCAAAATTTAAAGTAAAAAAACTAGCACCTCAAGCTTGCAGGTACTAAATATAAAATGATGATACCAGTATCTCAAAGGAAGCATTTAAGTCAATATTCAGCTGAAAACTTCTGTCAGGTAGATTTCATGAGGGTAAATGCCAAACACCTGTTAACACAGATCATACCTTTAAGTTAGTATAGCTTTTTTAGATGTATGTTAAACTTCACACTCAAATTTCTTCTCAGTTAACTCCAAAGATCTTCAGCCATCTGACACAAACTATCTTGCCCTTTTCTATGGAAAAAATCTATTCTACATCTTAAAGTATTTTCACATCAAAAGATTAAAGCCTTCCAATCAAGAGGTAAGAATAGAGGGAGCTAGCTGAAATTGTTGATTATACAGGATGTGTGTGTGTGTGTGTGTGTGTGTGTGTGTGTGTGTGTGTAGCTGATACCACTCTTGGAAGAGTAGAGGAGGGTATGAGTGACTACCCAAATACCTCAATAGCAGGGAAAAAACTATGTTTCTCTTCTTTGGAAGAAGCCACACATTCTGGAGATTGCTGAGGGAGGGGCAGGCAGGGCTTGTGGTACTCTATTGTTTTGAGTGAAAGAATAGTTTAAGTGTCATCATTTAGATTGCTGAAAAGATCTATTATTCACTTAGTAATTTAACAATTACTTATTTCATGCTGTGTTCCAATCATGGCTACAGCCCTAAGCTACAGAAACAAAGTAGACAAACACTGACCTCAAATAACTCATAGTCTATCTGGGAGAGCAACAAATAAGTAGATGACTAAAAGGTAGTATGACAAGTGTGACAATGCTGACCAAAAAAAAAAAAAGTGGAGTCATGGGAGTGCTTGAAAGAGCAGAGTTTTGAAAGATGAGTGGCATGTGGCTAGAGGAAACATTAAAGAAAAGATAAACCACAGAAGAAACAGATACAAAGCAAGACAAAGCTGACATATGCTGGGACCTGCAAAGAGTTTTACATAGCTATAGTGTGAGGTGTGATGAAAGATTTTTACCTCCAAATGCCTATAATTTATCCACCATCTCCATCCCCAATGCTCAACCTTTTTGCAAGTTATTATGATCTCTTGCCTACACTACTGCACAGGCCTCCCACCTTGTCTTCCTACATTCATTTCTCCTCACTTTATGATCCAATCCCCATATTGAAGCTGAAATAATTTTTTAAATATAGAAATTCAATACCCAGTTACATATTCTTGTAGGACTTGCATACTCTTCCTTCATAGTGTTTGTCATAGTTTGAAAATGAGTTTAATTTTATAATTATTATTTAATTATATCTTATCCTTCAAGTGGGATGTATGGGAATGGAAAATTTTAAGCCCTATGTGTTTTGTAAAGCCTTGGTTAAAACTGTGACTAAAACCTTAAGTTGTAAGTTAAAACATTACCTAATGAGAAGCTTTGATAAGGAATAAAACCTTTAGAGGCAGCAACCTCTTTGACCTTGGCTGTAACAACTTCTTAGTAGACACCTCTCTGGAGGCAAGGGAAACAAAAGCAAAAATGAACTACTGGGACTTCATCAAGATAAAAAGCTTATGCATAGCAAAAGAAATAATCAACAAAACTAAAAGAAAACTTACAGAATGGGAGAAGATATTTTCAAGTGACATATCTGGTAAAGGGTTAGTATCCAAAATCTATAAAGAATTTATCAAACATGGGGCGCCTGGGTGGCGCAGTCGGTTAAGCGTCCGACTTCAGCCAGGTCACGATCTCGCGGTCTGTGAGTTCGAGCCCCGCGTCAGGCTCTGGGCTGATGGCTCAGAGCCTGGAGCCTGTTTCCGATTCTGTGTCTCCCTCTCTCTCTGCCCCTCCCCCGTTCATGCTCTGTCTCGCTCTGTCCCAAAAATAAATAAAAAACGTTGAAAAAAAAATTAAAAAAAAAAAAGAATATCAAACTCAACACCCCAAAAATAAATAATCTAGTTATCAAATGGGCAGAAGACATGAAATAGTCTCCCAAAGAAGGTATCCAGATGGTCAAAAGATACATGAAAAGATGCTCAACATCACTCATCATCCGGGAAATACAAATCAAAATCATAATGAGATACCACCTCAGACTTGTCAGAATGGCTAAAATTAACACAGGAAACGAAGAGTTGTTGGCAAGGATGTGGAGAAAGGGGAACCCTCTTGCACTGTTGGAAATGCAAACTGATGCAGATACTCTGGAGAACAGTATGGATGTTCCTCAAAAAGTTAAACATAGAACTACCCTATAATCCAGCAATTGCACTACTAGGTATTTACCTAAAGGACACAAAAATACTGATTCAAAGGGGCACATACACCGTGATGTTTATAGCATTATAGCCATGTTATGGAAAGAACCCAAATGTCCATTAAATGATGAACAGATAAAGAAGAGGTACACACACACACACACACACACACACACACACGAATATTATTCAGCCATCAAAAAGAATGAAATCTTGCCCCTTGCAATGAGGTGGATGGAGCTAGAGCACATTATGCTGAGTGAAATAAGCCAGGGAAAGAAAAATAACATATGATTTCACTCATAGGTGGAATGTAAGAAACAAAATATAGGAGAAGGAAACATAGGGGAACATAGGGGAAGGAAAAAAAAACAGAGAGGGAAGCAAACCATAAGATACTGTTAACTATAGAGAACAAACTGAGGGTTGATGGAGGGAGATGGGTGGGGGATGGGCTAAATGGGTGATGAGTATTAAAGAGGGCACTTGTTGTGTGTTATATGTAAGTAATGAATCACTAAGTTCTACACCTGAAACCAATGTTACCATTTATGTTAACCAACTAGAATTTAAATAAAACATTTCATTAAAAAAAATAAAACCATTAAGACAGGTTTCTAGAAAAAGTAATTGAACTAGTTATTATTCTTTGTTACTATACAACATAAGGAAATAAAAGTCAGAGGATATTTACATTCCTTCGACCATAAAACACAAGTGCCAGAAAACCAACCAGGGGAGATGCTGTTCTTATTAAAGTTAAATATGTACATATCTGTACTGTCATATTTTGTCATCATGAAATTGTTTCTTTTTTTTTCTTTTTTTCTTATAATGATAAGATTTCTCATGATATACTTCTATTAACTATATTTTTCCACAGAACATAAAAAAGTTGTGATTATTGCAAAATTTAATACTTTCAAATTTTTAATATATTAAACTATGTTTAATAAGAAATTGAGTTTAGTCTCTTAAGTGTTAATAAATACATCAGCATCTTGACAATTAACTCACTGTGGGCTAACTTATGTTATTCTTAACTCCATCACTATTTAAGTTACATATATAAGTGATATGTTTTTATTTGCTAGTTAGAAAACATTAAGAGCCTTTTGTCTTTGCTTCATCCGAATCTGAGATAAATAAATTGTGATTGTTCTGAATAACTCAATTTTAAAGTAAAATTTTATGAAGTAAAATGCATAGAAAATTTCCCAAATTATAAATCCATCACTAGATGAAACTTTACAAAATGAACACATTCCATGTAATGAGCATCTATATCAAGAAAGAGAATATTATCAATGCCTTAGGAGCTGCCCTTTTGTCCCCTTCTAGCAACTGCCTCCCTAAACGGAAGTACTTCCAACGACATAGATAAATTTTTCCTGTTTTAAACTTTATATAAATGAAACCATACAGTGTATAGCCATTTCAGTCTTGCTTTTTTGCTCTACACTGTATGTGTGAGATTCATCTACATTCTTGCATATAGCCGTGACTCATTTATTCTCATTTTTATGTAGTGTTCCATTGTATGATGGCAAATAAAAACAAACTGGACTTAGATGAGGAAAGACTTTATCCAAAAAGATTACTGCAATAGGGACGACTCTCTGATCTCAGAAATCTACAAGTATCTCAAAATCAAACAGAAAAAGGTTTATTTATATATATGGAGGGAGAAGGACTAGCAGGAATTTTGTGGGAGAAGCAGGCACAGGTGGGCAGGAGCAATTGGCAATATCAAGGTGCTTAAACAAGAAATATCTTTCTCTGTAATTGGTCAGTTTTCAGAAGGAGCTGTTAAGGAGAGGGATGTTCAGCACCTTAATGCTTTAGTGCTTGTTTAAAACTTGGGAGTGAGCCAAAGTTTAGGGGCCTGCAGGGAGGAGAGAAGCCTACGTGAAGTCTGGTCTAGCTAAAGAAGAGGAAAGCAAGAACACTTGGCCAATGATTGTTTCAAAGTTTGAGAGGATACTGCCAAACAGATTGCCAAAGTGGTTATAACAAGTCGGACTTTCACTGACAATGTGTTAGAATTCAAATTGCTTCTTATCTTGACCAAAATTGGATATTGTCCTTTTTTTTTTTATTTTAGATATTCTGGTGAGTGTGAAGTATATTTCATTGCCATTTTAGATTTCATCTATCTGATAACTGATGAAGTTGAGTGCCTTTCTTCTGTTCTAAAACATGCATCTTAAACCTATAAACTTTTTTTCAGGCACCTTTAGCTGAATCCCTCAAGTTTTGCTGTCTTCATCATCAATCAGTTCTAAATATCTTCTAATTTCTGTTGTGTTCTCGTCTTTGACCCATGTGCCAGATTCATTTTCAAACACAGTAAAAGTCTAGTTTCTTCAATAATGGTACAATGAGAAGTGAGGGGACTACCTGATTTTGCTTTTCATTGTGTCCTCAGTATCTAACAAGGTACATGGAACATAGTAGGCACTTAATAAATATTTGTTGAATGAATTAATTAGCCAGTTAATTAATTAAAAGTGAGAAGGCTGAAGAATCATGAAAGAGTCATGAAGAGTCATGCAAAAGCCAGATCATGAAAGGCTTTATGTGACATGCTAAGGAGCTTGGGTTTTCAACTAAGAAAGATGAAGAGCCATTAAAGGATTTCATCAAGGTAATGATATGATCTGATTCATATTCTCGACAGCTTAGTTTGATAGTAGTGTAGAGGATCAATTAGAGGTAATAAATTAAAATGAATGAGATTTGTGTGTCCATCATTAAATATTTATTGACTGTCTAATGTGTGCTAGGCACTGCTCAAACCATAAGAAGGAGAGCAGTGAACAAGAACAAAACTCCTGCCTTACAGGGTTTGCATTCTTATGAGAGACACTAAATAAAATTTATTTTGATATATTCAAGGACTAGTAGTTCACAATAGTAAAATATACTATATGTAGGAAATAATGTTTAAATTGAAAAATATTAAAGAAATAGAATTGATCCTATTTACTTGTTATTCTTTCACTAAAATGAAATGAGAAATCTAGCAATAAATGACATTTTTCCAAATTAGATAGTTCTCCTTTACTTCCCTTTCTTTTGCTTTCCTTGGAACATTTTTCATAGTTTCTACATTTGTTCTCTGAAACTTGGCAGCCTCTTTATTATCCAGATGATCTTCATGCCCTCATTTCACTTAGCCCTTTGCTATATTTCTTTTAACCCTTTCATTAGCTATTCACGGCTAGCTCTTAATTCCAAATGGGACAATTAAACCAAACAGATGCAAACAGATCCCTAAATTTGGTGAAATTAACCCACTTTTGCACAGTAGATGACTGTGTAGTTGTACCTGTTCTAGAGGTGAGATTTTTTTTTAATACCAGGAAAACTCCGAAGACCTTTTCTATTGTCTCAGTAGCCAGATCCTTCCAAGATGGGAGGGTTATCAGGGACCTAATGGGCTAAAAGAATGGGTAGCTTTCCTAAAGAAGCCAGTTGCTTCCATGTACTCACATAATTATTTATCAACTATGTAACAGATGAGAAATTCAGATAAGGCATGTCCCCCTCCATAAATATTGAAAACACCTATTTACAAAATATCACCTTACCCCATCTCTCAGTTTCATTTCTCATCTTATTGTACCTTATTTGAAAACACATTCCTTTTTCTTAATTTCCAAATAAGCCTTTATTATAATTAATAGTATATTGTTATAATGTTGTGTGTTATAATGTTATGAATTCATAGTGAATATTCAGTATTTTCTTAGGAAATAACCAGGAGCATGTTCATAGTTTCCCTATTCTGAAAAAGTTGACTATGTTGTCATCAGCATCAGATTTAAGTTAGTCTCCTAAAGCACATAACTTGGTGCTAGATTCTAGATGTACAAAGACAAATGAGAAAACACCTGACTACCATGAAATCATAGTCTAAGTGGAAGATACAGACAAATAAGCACATAATTTTTAAAAATGGGATGAATTTTCTTTTATGTGTAGAGTACAATGAATGCAGAAAGGAAGGAATATCTTGATGCAAGAAAGGGGGAAATTCCCAAAGAATACTTTGTGGAAGAGCTACTTGAGTTGAATTATGAAGGACAAAGTGGAAATTTAGTAGGAGTTCTTTGAGCTAATAATCTCTCATCTGCAAAGATTTTAGATTTCCCCAAATTGATCCCCAAAATGGGGATATAAATTTGGAAATGGTACATGCATCTCCTGGGGCTAACTTGTGACCACTTCCCCAAATTCTAGACAGTTTTTGCTCCACTTGAACTCCACTCCCCATGCTATTTATGTGATTAAGAATGAAGGATAAATGCCTTACCTATAACTCATTACAAAAGGTAAAATTTTAACTTGGCCAAATGCCCACTGATGTTGTAATGAAGTCAAAAGACATTTGGCTTCAGGATTTAATGATCTATGAAGGCCAGTAGTAAATAACTTTAGTTTTATGTCACAGTGAAACTGTGTAATACAAGCTCTATTGTTTTCAGAAAATTGACTTGCTGAGAAATTCATAAGACTCACCAAATTCCATAGTCTCCACAACCTCTCTCACTTTCTGCCCAAATAGAAGAGGGGAGCACATAGAGCCAAATCTTAGTGCAATTAGAAAACACAGTGAATCATTTTTACTTCCCCAATTCCAATTAAGAATAAAATATTTGAATGATTTAATTTCTTAGTGCAAACCTGGCCTGGTCGTGAAGCAGCACTTCCACACAATTATTATTGAAGCCATCATTAGGAGTTCCTTATTTTTTGGTAATTGGAATTACATGTTAGGGAAGATAAACTAAAACCACCATGTGACCTGGTTGCTATCGCTTCTGCCTTTCTACACCTGAAAGGGACTACTTAAAGAATGCTGTGATGACAATGGCTGGAATGCTATTTACACCTTTAACCAGAGTTAATTTAGAGGCAGAACAGTAGTAAGTGAATCACATGTTTATCTTTTAGAGAAAATATGAATTCCATGTTTTCCATTTATAGAAAGGAACAGAAAAAGAAAAAAGTGCTATTACCTAGAAAAGTTTCTGCTGAGGAATGCCTAGTGATGTTATCATTGTGATAACCATTTAACAAGTGGCTTAAGAAAACCTAATACTGCAGGCAGCATTGTGGAAGACCAACTATAATTATCTGCAGTTGATTCTGGGTTATTATCTGGCTTTGGTTATCCTGGTTCCTGGATTTTCTTATTTCTCTTTCCAAATCCTACTTGGGGACCCTCTATTTTGATCAGTAGTACCTTTCTAAGAGAGCTGGCAGGAAATAGTGGAGATGAAACTTACATTGCTCTATGTGTGTGTGTATGTGTGTGTGTGTGTATACATATACATGTACATATACATGCATATATACACATATATGTATATACACAGATATACATGTGTATATACATATATGTACATATACATGTATGTATATACACATTAAAATCATGGAAGATTTTTGAAGGGGAGAGCTCCAGAATAACTGTAAAGTGAAACTTGAAGATCTCTGGGGTGTTTAATAACATAACCTGTCTTTATCTCATAGCAATTTTGAGTGCACTGATTTAACTACCTTTATTTTAAGCACCTTTATTAGATCCTCCAAGCAAATTCCATAAATATAGACTTTTTCTAAGTGCTAAGGATTAACCAATGATGAACAGTTGATCACTGCTCCAACCTATATTTGTTCCTCCTTGATGTCATCTCTATTGGATTCTTCCAAAATCAAGCTTCCAACTTGAGGGCATACATGGTGCAAACCGGCAAGGAAAAGAACAAGATTCTCTGCTGTAAAATTAATTTTTTCAGTGTGATCACCGAGGTGTTTGACTTGTTTTCTGGCCTCTTTGAGAGCTTTTGTTCCTGGATTCTTAGCTGGCTTCCTCCTCCCAGTGACAGTGTATGGCTTTGTTTCTCCTTAATCTTCATAATCAACACCTCCATTTGTGATGGCAAAGTACATTCATCAACACTGTTGTGTGGAGCACTTTCTTGTGTGGAGAAATCAAAGGAAAGGTAAACTGGTGTCCTGCTGGATCCCATATTCAGAGCTTATTGGTGACCCATGGAGAGAACACACTGTGACTTTCTTTTTGAAGTGTCAACACCTTATACATATCAGAATAGGATTTTATCTCTATGTCCAATCCAATATAAAATTATCTCATAGAAGGGAGATATTGTTCTTCCAGATGGATTAGAAACTGGATAGGATAAGCTGTGACTGCCTCCACACCACTAGACCTGATATTGCCTCCCTTTTGTATCATTCTGAATCATGACCAAATTCAGTTAATGTAACTGGGATTCTTTTACATCTCTTTCCTTGAAAACAGGGAAAAATAAGGGGTGCCTGGCTGGCTCAGTTGAAAGAGCATGAGACTCTTGATCTCAGGGTCATGAGTTCAAGTACCACATTGGGTGTAGAGATTACTAAAAAAAATAAATAAGTAAACTTTAAAAAAAATAGATGAAAACAAGGAAAAAAAGTTTTACAATCTTACTTGAAGTGAAATTTCAATGTAAATGTTCAGCCATATGAAATGGTTCTGAATTTTCCAATTTGACATTAATATAGACTTAGGCCAGTATTTTACTTTTTTTTCCCCCTTCCAAATCTCCTATTATTAACAAAGCAAAGAAAAAAATGAGATTCTTATCAGTATATGTTGTCATGTGTTAAAGGGGCCAGGTAAAATGTACTATGGCCTGAATTGTTTCCTCTCAAAATTCATATGTTGAATCCCTAACCTCCATTGTGACTGTATTTGGAGATCTGGCCTTAAAGGAGGTAATTAAGGTTACATGAGGTTATAAGGCTGGGGCTAAACCAATATGACTGGTGTCCTTGTAAGAGAGATACCAAGGATGCATACACACAGAGGAAAGGCTATGTGAGAAGGCAAAAAGTGCTATCTGCAAGCTAAGAAGAGAGGTCTCAGGAGAAACATGTTAGCAACTTGATCTTGGACTTCCTTCTCAAAAACTGTGAGAAAATAAATTTCTGTTGTTTAAGACACCCAGCCTGTGGTATTTTGTTATGGCAGCCCCAGAAGACTTAATGGAGAAAAGTGAGGAAGTCAAGCCTTCAAGATTTGAAACAAATTTATTTTTTGTGGAATCTGTGGATTTAATTGGGTTGTTTTGGACAAAACTGATTTATTCATTTTATTAAAATAAAAATATCCTAGCACCAATAAGACAGCACAACTTTGTGTTCTCCAAGAGTTCAAATAAAAAATTGCCTGATTAGTGGGGTAATGTTTAAAAAATATTTTTTGTTTTCTTAAGGAGGGGTGGGTAGAGGGAGAGAGAGAATCTTAAGTAGGTCCTACACTAGAATGGAGTCTGACTCGGGGGTCAACCCATGATTCTGGGATCATGACCTGAGCCAAAATCAAGAGTCAGATGCTCAATCAACTGAGCCACCCGGGCACGCCTAAAATAATAATATCATAGCACTAAGACAGCACAACTCTGTGTTCTCCAAGAGTTCAAATTAAAAATTACCTTCATAGTTGGATAATTCTTGATGCATTCAACACTGTGCTAGGAACCTAGTGGAATGTTTGGCATGATGATTTCAACTAGAAACATCTAAAGAAAGAAACTTACTAATATCATAACTGTGGTTGTATTATGTTCAGTTTGTTCCATAGGCTATAGTTTTCTCCTGCCTATCCATATCTCCAAATTTTTTTTCAGTGTGCTATTGTGTCTTTTATAATGGAAAAGTAAAACATAATTGACTTGAAAACATTACATGTATGTATATGTAATTTTATATACATAATGTTTCAACTAATTACATTTTTCATATTTTATATATTTATATTGTAGATATAGATAGAAACATTATGTTGTAATGCCATCCACAGTTTATCCAGAGTGTCAGGAATATTTAATTTGGGAAGGCTTGTGAGAGAAGAAAAAAACAATTGTGGAAGCAGTGGCATGAGAAAAGACGTGTAAGAAACAGAATAGGACATGCTTTGACAAAAGTACAGTTTTTTGTGCCACTAATGTGATGAGGATACATGTATTATGTGTATTAAGGCTGGATAGACTAGAAACTGCTGACTAAAAATCCTAACTGCCATGTTAAGGAGTATAGACTTTATTCAGCAGCAGTGAAATAACATGGGTGGTGTTGTGAAGGTTCAGAGCAAAGAGACTGAATCTTGGGAGACAGGTTAAGAAGCTATGAATTAGTCCTTGAGAAAGATGCTATAGGTCTTGAGGAAAATAGCAGAGGGGATAGAGAAAAGAGGATGGGAAAAAATGACATTGTATAAGGGGAATGGGTAGGACTTAGGGATAGATTGGACATGATGAAGAAAGAAAAGTACAAAGTCATGATACTGCAAAGTTCCCAGTTTGGAAGATTGTAAGAATAGTAGCTCTATGATCCAGTGTAGGGGACCCTGGAGGAAGAACAGTTAAGTTTTGGTTAGGACAAATGATGAATTAATGTTTATCTCTATGAAAATGTCCAAATGCTATTTGAAAACACAGAGAGGGAGCTTAGGCGCAAACTAGAACCAAGAGAATGCTTCTTCTTTCTAGGAGTGAAAGTGTGAACATATCATAAGAAAGAATCAAGGATGAGCTTTTGAGAAGCCTCCCAGTTACGGGGCTGGATGTAGAGGGAAAAAAAAGCAGCCATGGGGGGATAAAAAGCAGAATGCAGCTAGAAGGAAGAAGGTCCAAGGGAATGTGATGATACAGCAGGTGTTAATAAAGGCTTTTGGTATGCTTGCCATAGCATGAACATACTTGCTGCTTTGGCCTGACTGAATAAACAGGCTTCAGTAACCAGGGAAACCATTTTACTCCCAGAATCAACAATGGGATGGTGCCTTGTTGTCTAGGATAAGATAGGGTTGGCTATTCATCCTAAGACCCTTCCTTCCTGCTTCTTGACCTGTAACTTGGCCTCCCTTAGTTCTCTTATCTTCAACTCATAGGGAGCATACTCCAGTGAGAAGGAAACTGCATCTCTCTTCTGCAGGCACCTCCTCCTATTTCTATCACTTATCAGCTGTAATACTATCCCAGGTTGTGATTCCAGAGAGCAGTGGGCTTGGACATTCTCTAAGACCAGAGGTTATCCAAACAGCCAATGGCCAAAGAGTAATCCCTCACAATTAATTATAATGAAAAGCATTAACAGCTAAAATTGAGACTTCCTTGACCATTCCAGAACACAACTGTGTTGATTGATCTCACTTTAAATTCATGACTGCTAACCTCCAATGGGGAACCCTACCACACATGCCTAGCTTATTCCTGTTCTTCTAAATTATTACTAGCTCACATTTTTTTTCTAACTTCAAGTCTCCTAACCCCCAACTTTCTGTCATTCTCAGTGGTGATATTTGTAGAGACAGTAGAAGCAGTCACCATCAGCTTTCCAGTATCAAATATTAAATTATAACTTCATTCAGCACCCAAACTCTGCATTTCTTCAGCTACATTGAATTTGTATAATTTCTGTATCAAAATCCAATCCCTTCACCTGTATCCTAAACCCTCTCAACAGCTCAGTCACTTTGCTTCTGTTATTATCCCCTCTCTGCTGGAGCACTTCAATCAGCACAGAAACATGTTCTGATGTTTCACATTAACTTTTCAGAGTCTCTGCCCCACCAGTGAGAATTCTCTAAACATTTAGGTTCTTCCAACAACTCTTTCTTTGAGCCACCATCCTCTTTCTTCCTGAAAGCCCTCTTGTTCCTGCAAAGCCCTATCCTACTTGATTTTATTTGACACAGTACAAATGAAGCCACAATTGTGAATTTAGTCCTTGCTTGAGCCAATTATTCTGTCATAGCTTATGGACATTATGCACTTCCTAAATCATGCCCAGCACTCTAGATAATGCTATCAGGTAAAGGAGAAATGTCAATTTTTCATTTGTTAACAACAATTTGGAACTTATTAACTAAAACCAGGTCTATATTAACATGAGTGAAGCTTGGGAAAGATGCAAAGAGATTATTGAAAATATGAGAAAATTACACCTGAAGAATAAAGTTAAAGTACTAAACCTATTAAACTGAAAAACAACTTAATAATTGTATTTGTTAAAGTAGAATTATTCAGAAGACAATGAATCCTGATTATCAATTCCATTAATAACAAAGGTAAAAATAGGTTTTAATAAAGCAGAAGAGACTTTGTTTATTAATTAGTTGTGATGGAAATGCATTACCAAATACATTTTAAAATCTCTTTCACTAGAATAGATATTTTCATGTAAAATATAACTGCCTTATTTAGGAAGAATTCAAGAATAGCTATTCCTTTTTTATGTGTATTATATTCTCTTATATTTATCTTAAATCTTATATAAACCATACTATTTATTTATTTATTTATTTATTTATTTATTTATTTTAATATAATTTATTGTCAAATTGGCTTACATACAACACCCAGTGTTCATCCCCACAAGTACCCTCCTCAATGCCCATCACCCATTTTCCCTCTCCCCCACTCCACCCCCCGTCCACCCTCAGTTTGTTCTCTGTATTTAAGAGTCTCTTGTGGTTTGCCTCCCTCCCTCTCTATTTTTTTTCCCTTCCCTTCCACCATGGTCTTCTGTTAAGTTTCTCAAGATCCACTTATAAGGTGGATATCTGTCCAGATATGTCAGATATGATATCTGTCCTTCTCTGACTGACACGCAGTATAATACCTTCCAGTTCCATCCACGTTGCTGCAAATGGTATGATTTAATTCCTTCTCATTGCCAAATAGTATTCCATTGTGTATATAAACCACATCTTCTTTATCCATTCATCAGCTGGTGCCACAAGAATGGCTATTCTTAAAGTCAGTTGAAAGTAATAAATTACCTCCACCAGACTCTCCTTTACTGAAATTACTCTTCTACTAATTCTGAAATGTTTTGTACTGCCATGTCATGGTTATTTTTTCCTTAGTCAAATAAAAATTTATGTTTCCCCAAGCTGTGATGAAGAGTTTCAGAAACCTGGTACCAGAAATGCAATAAAAGTACTTCCACTTTGCAAACCTCTCCAAGTTCTTTACTCACTCACCTGAGCAAAACCTTCTGTAAATGGTGTAACATGTACCACAAAGCCCTCTTGGGTTTTTTTTGCCTCTTTGGTTTCTGTGTCTTTTCTTTTATGAGACAATGTGGTAAACACCATCAAGATATAACTATTTTTAATATTTAAAAAACTATGCATGATCTTCAGATTGATAACCAGTAAAGAAATGAAGTCAGTAATCAAAAAACTCCCAACAAACAAAAGTCCAGGGCCAGATGGCTTCACAGGTGGCATTTAAAGAAGAGCTAATAACTATTCTTTTCAAACTATTCCAAAAAGTAGAAAAATAGAGAAAATGTTCTAAAAAGTAGAAAAGGAAAGAAAACTTCCAAACACATTCTATGAGGCCAGCATTATCCTGATACCAAAACCAGATAAAGACATGACTAAAAAGAGAACTACAGGCCAATATCCTTGATGAACATAGATACAAAAAACTTCAACAAACTACTAACAAATTGGACACAACAATACATTAAAAAAATCATTCACCATTATCAAGTGGGATTTATTCCTGGGTTGCAAGCATGGTTCAGTATTTGCAAACCATTTGATCACTTAAATAGATGCAGAAAAAAGCATTTGACAAAATACAACATCCATTCATGTTGAAAACCCTCATCAAAGTAGGCTTAGAGGGAAGATGCCTCAACATAATAGAGGCCATATATGTAAAACCCACAGCTCATTTCATCCTCAATGGGGAAGAACTGAGAATTTTTCCTCTGCAGTCAGAAACAGAACAGGGATGCCCACTCTCACCTACTGTCATTTACACAGTACTGGAAGCCCTAACTACAGCAATCAGACAACAGAAGAAATAAAATGCATCCAATTTAGTAAGGAGGAAGTCAAACTTTCACTATTCCCAGACAACAGAATACTCTGTATAGAAAACCTGAAAGACCCCACCAAAAAACTTCTAAAACCGTGCGCAAATTCAGTAAACTTGCAGGATACAAAACCAACATACATAAATCTGTTGCATTTCTATATACCAGCAATGAAGCAGCATAAAGAGAAATTAAGAAACAATCCCATTTATAATTGCACCAAAAATAATAAGATACCTCAGAATAATCCTAACCAAAGGGAGAAAGACCTGTACTCTGCAAACTGATGTAAGAAATTGAAGACAAAAGAAATGGAGACACATTCCATGCTCATGGATTAGAAGAACAAATATCATTAAAATGTGTATACTACCCAAAACAATCTATACATTTAATGCAATCCCTATCAAAATACCAATAGCAATTTTCACAGAACCGAAACAAACAATTCTAAAATTTGTATGGAACCACAAAGACCCCAAATAGCCAAAACAACATTGAAGAAGAAAAGCAAAACTAGAGGCATCACAATTCTGGACTTCAAGTTCTATTGCAAAGCTATAGTGATCAAAACAGTATGGTACTGGCACAAAAATAGACACATAGATCAATGGAACGGAATAGAAAACCAACAATTAAACCCACACCTAAATGATCAATTAATCTTTGACAAAACAGGAAGGAATATCCAATGAGAACAAGACAGTCTCTTCAATAAATGGTATTGGGAAAACTGGATAGCCACATGCAAAAGAATGAAACTGGACCACTTTCTTATACCATACACAAAAACAAATTCAAAATGGATTAAACACCTACGTGTGAACCACAAAATCCTATAAAAGAACCAGGTAGTAATTTCTTTGACATTGGCTGAAGCAACTTTTTTCTAGATATGTCTCCTGAGGCAAGGGAAACAAAAATAAAAATAACCTATTTGGACCACATCAAAATAAAAAACTTCTGCACAGCAGAGGAAACAATCAATAAAACTAAAAGGCAACCTATAGAAAGGGAGAAGATATTTGCAAATGAATTATCTGATAAAAGGTTAGTAGCCAAAATATATAAAGAACTTATAAAACTCAACACCTGAAAAACAAATAATCCAATTTAAAAACAGGCACAAGACATTAACAGACGTTTCTCCAAAAGAAGACATCCAGATGATCAACAGACACATGAAAAGATGTTCATCATCACTTACCATCAAGGAAATGCAAATCAAAACTACAGTGAGATATCACCTTACACCTATCAGAATGGCTAAAATCAACAACACAAGAAAAAACAGGTGTTGGGGAGGATGTGGAGAAAAAGGAAGCTTCATGCACTGTTGGTGGGAATGGGAATGGTACAGCCACTATGGAAAACAATATGGAGGTTCCTTAAAAAGTTAAACATATAACTACCCTATGATCCAGCAATTGCACTACTGGGTATTTACCCAAAGAATACAAGAACACTAATTCAAAAGGTGACATGCACCCCTATGTTTATTGTAGCATTATTTATAATAGCCAAGATATGGAAGCAGCCCAAGTGTCCATTGATTGATGAATGGGTAAAGAAATTGTATATATATACAATGGAATATTAATCAGCCATAATAAAGAATGAAGTCTTGCCATTTGCAATACATGAATGGAACTGGAGAGTATAATGCTAAGCAAAATAAGGCAGAGAAAGACATATACTATATGGTTTCACTCATATGTGAAATTTAAGAAGCAAAACAAATGAGCAAATGGGAAAAAGATAAAGAGACAAATCAAGAAACAGACTCTTAATATAGAGAACAAACTGATGGTTACCAGATGGGAGGTAGGTGGAGAAATGGGTTAAATAGGTGATGAGGATTAAAGAGTGCACCTGCCGTGATGAGCACCGGTGTTGTATGGAAGGGTGGGGGGGTTGGGGGAGGGGGGGCCACTGTATTGTACACCTGAAACTAATATAATACTGAGTGGTAACTAACTGGAGGAAAAAAACAACTATGTGTGTTCTTGTGTTAATTGTACAAATACTACAAAATGGTATTAAGTACTGCATAGTGTAAATCTTCTACTCATAATAGATTTTATTGTACAATAGTCATGTATGTGAAGCATACAGTTGGCCCTCAGCCTGTTCCCTATTTTTGTTCTTAGGTCCCAGGAATCCAGGTATGATGTTCTATTTCCATAGATACGAAGACATGAACTTTGGAGGGAACTTTGATTATGTTTCTGTCATGCTTGTGTTTCTGTTTGTGTTTCTGTCATGTAGAGGATTTGAGCCTCTATGCTATATGATGTATATGATTATTTTTTATATGACAAATATGGTAAAAGTGAATACCTAAGACACACTAACCATGAAAAATCAGAGCACACTATGAACCACAGAAGAAGCTCAATAAATCATCTATGTAATGTAAGCAAAAAAAGCCACATTCACATGAAATATCCAAATAATTCCAACTTTGGAGCCTTATTTATCTAGATTATGGCATTTCTACATAGTGTCTTATAGATCCAGATAATGCCTTCAGTAGTGGAAATTTTTCATCCTTTCAGGGTGAATTTTTAAAACTTTTGTAAACAGGGGCGCCTGGATGGCGCAGTCGGTTAAGCGTCCGACTTCAGCCAGGTCACGATCTCGCGGCCCGTGAGTTCGAGCCCCGTGTCGGGCTCTGGGCTGATGACTCGGAACCTGGAGCCTGCTTCCGATTCTGTGTCCCCCTCTCTCTCTGCCCCTCCCCCGTTCATGCTCTGTCTCTCTCTGTCCCACAAATAAATAAATAAACGTTGAAAAAAAAATTTAAAAATAAATAAATAAATAAAATAAAACTTTTGTAAACAATTAGTAGTTATTTGGAGAGAAATATAAGTAAAACACCTTAGTAAATTCTGTTTCACATTTCTGAAGCCAAATTAAGTTATAAGCTAAAAGTTAAAATATTGTCTGTCTGGCTCATGGCTGTCCCTGGAGGTAACTGAATGATGAACACTATACTGGAATAAGTAAACAAACCCTAAGGGTGAATTTGAAGGGCAATACTATTGATGTGTTTAAGGTTTTTTTTTTTTTTGTCCTAGAGTTTTTTAAGTCATTTCTCTTCAGTCATACCTCTTTTTTTTTTTCTAAGTTTATTTATTTATTTTTGAGAGAGAGAGAGAAAGAGAAAGAACACAGGTGGAGGAAGGGGCAGAAAGAGAGAGAGACACAGAATCCAAAGCAGGCTCCAGGCTCCAAGCTGAGTCCGCAGAGAGCCTGATGCAGGGCTTGAACCCATGAACTGGGAGATCATGACCTGAAGTCAGATGCTCAACCAACTGAGCCACGCAGGCACCCCTGTAATACCTCTTTTTAACAAAAAAGTAGATCCAAATGTTTTCTTGAGAATTTCTCTGGCATTCCCTACGATTGCTTCCAGCCTTGTGTATGGTAGCATCACAAAGCCACAGTTAGATATTATTCTGTGAGCAGGAAGGGAAAGTAGGACTCTCCTGGTCTCAGCTTGCCCAACAGCTCTCAGGTATATTATCCTTTGCCCCAACTGCCTCTCAGTATGCCATTCTCATGCCATCCTTGTCATCAGGTGAAATGTTCAAGCCACACAGCCAAAGAAGTTAAGGAGAGGAGTCCAATTGGAGCATCTTTAAAAGCAATGGTAAAGTTAAGTCTTGAGCAGTGATGATATCATTCTGAAAATGGTTTTATTTCCAAATTTACTGGAATCTTCAAGAGACAGAAGTAGACATATTAATAATGTCTTATGAGAACATTAAGCTTTGTTTTAGGAGATACTACCAGTGTTCTGCCTACCGTTTGCGTGACCCTCCCCTGACCTCTATATGTTCTAGCTTCTAAAAGCTCACACCAGCAACTTTGTTTGGGAGACTACTAGACTATTACTGAGCTTTTGCCCATACAGGCAGGGAGCCAGAAGTCCCTCAGAGAGCCCTCATCCAGTAACTGTTGCCAGAGTACTGAAGGCACAGCTTACTTGCCCAAGAGTCTTGGGAGCCAAGGAATTCTACTACTCTTTGTCACTCATCAATCCAAAACTAATGACCTTAAATAGCTTGCAAAAATATTAATAATTATTATCTATACTCTGTTATGTAAAATTTTACTCACATTAATTCATGTGAATGCATTTAGTCAAAAACTTATTTTGAGGAATCTCTATGAACAGAATACTGTGCTTATATTTAGATTCTATAAAGGATAGGTGAAGCTATACCCTGAGGTATAGACTGTTACCAGTATGTTTTGTTTGTTCTTTCCTAGTTGATAAGAAGAGTGGCTCATTTCTACAAATCTCATTCAAACAGTCTCTTAAAATGTATCTCTATGGAGAATTCTAGATGGCAACTGGAAATTCAAGGCCAAGAGTTTGGTTATAGCTAGAGACTAGGCCATGGTTTATTCTAGAAGTCAAAATGTGAACAGATCATAGGAGGGGGTGAGGATGGGGTGTTAAAAAAGGCTCTCAGGGGGCTGGAGGTAGAAGATTAGCCTTAGATTAAAACAGAGTAGGTAGGATAACCTATTACCTAGGAGAAGGTAGTGTCACAGAAGATGGAAAGAATTGTTTTGAGAACAATGCATCAAAAGGGCTTGTTTCTTCATGAACAAATACAGTGTTGTCCTGCCTCCCTCCCATTGCTAGGGCTGCTGCACATATTGCCCCCATTGCTGCTTCATCTTCCAGGGGACTTTTCATGTTCCCGATTTTATCCTTGTACCCAACACTCTATGTTTACATGACATTGTATGTGATAGTAGAAAGCATTATTATCACCTTTTCTGATTAGTTTAACAGACAGTCTTCTCTTGTAAATGTTATCACAAGCCCTATGGTATGGAGTGATAGATATGTAACACCTCATGGCTCTCTCCTTCCCCTCTACTTTTGCTAGTTGGTTCTTGATATTTGCATGCCTAGCAGCAGTATCCATTGTAGCAGCCAGAGAATACACAAGTTAAAAGAAAACAAAATCAACTTTAGAAAGAAGCAGGCACTTGGGGCGCCTGGGTGGCGCAGTCGGTTAAGCGTCCGACTTCAGCCAGGTCACGATCTCGCGGTCCGTGATTTCGAGCCCCGCGTCGGGCTCTGGGCTGATGGCTCGGAGCCTGGAGCCTGTTTCCGATTCTGTGTCTCCCTCTCTCTCTGCCCCTCCCCCGTTCATGCTCTGTCTCTCTCTGTCCCAAAAATAAATACAAACGTTAAAAAAAAAATTAAAAAAAAAAAGAAAGAAGCAGGCACTTGATATAAATAAAAAATGTACTCAAAGTCTATTTTCCACTGTTGATTTGCACCAAATGGATAGAACATTTTCAGGTACAATTCTCTCTGTGCTGCTATATTCCAGTCCTGTTGTTACCCTTAAAAATGTTCACATTTGCAAGTTGCAACGGATACCATCAGATCTAATTCCTCCTGGGGCCCAAAGATACTCTTCTTTTTCATCTTTTATTTTGATCATGGAGGTATTTTCACAGAGTTTATCCTCAATGATAAATTACATTCCGATTCTTTGAGTCAGAGCAATGTTTTAACATGCACATCAACATCGGGGTTGCTGGCAGCAATTTCTTACTCGACACATCTACAAAGGCAAGAGAATTAAAAGCAAAGATGAACTATTGGGACCTCATCAAGATAAAAAGCTTCTGCACTGCAAAGGAAACAATCAACAAAACTAAAAGGCAACTGATGGAATTGGAAAAAATATTTGCAAATGACATATCAGATAAAGGGCCAGTATCCAAAATCTATAAAGAACTCACCAAACTCCACACCCAAAAAACAAATAACCCAGTGAGAAATGGGCAGAAGACATGAATAGACACTTTTCTAAAGAAGACATCCAGATGGCCAACAGACACATGAAAAGATGCTCAACATCATTCCTCATCAGGGAAATATAAATCAAAACCACAGTGAGATACCACCTCATGCCAGTCAGAGTGGCTAAAATGAACAAATCAGGAGACTATAGATGCTGGAGAGGATGTGGAGAAACGGGAACCCTCTTGCACTATTGGTGGGAATGCAAACTAGTGCAGCCGCTCTGGAAAACAGTGTGGAGGTTCCTCAAAAAATTAAAAATAGATCTACCCTATGACCCAGCAGTAGCACTGCTAGGAATTTACCCAAGGGATACGAGAGTGCTGATGCATAGGGGCACTTGTACCCCAATGTTTATAGCAGCACTTTCAACAATAGCCAAATTATGGAAAGAGCCTAAATGTCCATCGACTGACAAATGGAAAGATGTGATTTATATATACAGTGGAATACTACTTGGCAATGAGAAAGAATGAAATCTGGCCATTTGTAGCAATGTGGATGGAACTGGAGAGTGTTGTGCTAAGTGAAATAAGTCAGGCAGAGAAAGACAGATACCATGTTTTCACTCATATGTAGATCCTGAGAAACTTAACAGAAGACCAGGGGGGAGGGGAAGGGGGAAAAAGTTACAGAGAGGGAAGGAGGCAGACCATAAGAGACTCTAAAATGCTGAGAAAAAACTGAGGGTTGATGGGGGGTGGGGGAGAGGGGAAAGTGGGTGATGAGCACTGGGTGTTGTATGGAAACCAATTTGACAATAAATTATATATTTTTAAAAATCGGGGGGTTTTTTTTGCCAGTTTTGCCTGGAGATGGGAAATTTTTAGAGATTAATTTAAAACATCTCAAAACCACATGAACATGGGACAATAAAGACTATTAATGATTAAAAAGTGGTTTTCTGGACTTTGAAGAATTCTCACCCATGAGAGCCACTTGATATTTTCACTTCACAAGAAGAAACAAGCCTAAGCACAAAGATTTAAATTAGAAAGAAGAACGTACTGACAGTGAAGACTGATATATGGTATACATTAGAAGTGGTTCTGAAAGCTAAGGGCAGCCACCGTGGAAAACAGTATGGAGGCTCCTCAAAAAGTTAAAAATAGGACTACCCTACCATCCAGCAATCACACTACTAGGTATTTACCCAAAGAATACAAGAACACTAATTCAAAGGGATACATGCACCCTGATGTTTATAGCAGCATTATTTACAAATAGCCAAATTATGGGAACAGCCCATGCTGCCATCAAGTGATGAATGGGTAAAGAAAATGTGGTATGTGTATATACAATAGGAATATTACTCAGTCATAAAAAATGAATGAAATCTGGCCATCTACAATGATGTGGATGGAATTAGAGAGTATAGTCTTAAGTGAAATAAGTCAGGCAGAAAAAGACAAATACCATATGATTTCGTTCATATGTGGAAACAAAACAAACAAGCAAAGTATAAAAAGAGAGACAAAAAAAGAAACAGACTCTTAATTATAAAGAACAAACTGATGGTTACCAGAGAGGAGGTGGGTAGAGGGATTGGGTGAAATAGGTGATGGGGATTATGGAGAGCACTTGCAATGAGTATCACGTGTTGTGTGGATGTGTTGAGTCACTATATTGTACACCTGAAATTAATGTTACACTGTATATTAACTAACTAGAATTTAAATGTAAACTTAAGAAAAAGCTAGGTGTAGAATCTTCATCTAGGAAGATGTTAGAAATTGAACAGATTTGCACCAGTCTGCGAAAGTTTGGCATATTAGAGTAATGGCAATGGAATGTGTATGGAAGTGATATGACATTTCCAGACCAGGTTCATGAAATCCTTCCACATCTTCCAGTAAATGGAAAGGATTTCAAGGTCTCTGAGAAAGTTGAGACCACAAGATGGAAAAATACTGAAGCTTAAATGAGTATATGGAAGGTGACCAAACCAGAACATCTGTCTGAATTCTATGGGTTTGGTAACAACTTTTAGTTATATTAAGCCATGAGATTTTCAAAGTGTTGTTGTTGTTGTTGTTGTTGTTGTTGCTGTTGTTGTTGTTGCAGCTAATATAAACTTACCCTAACTAATACACTGACATTGTTATTTTTTTTTAAGCTTTCTTTGTTGGTGTTATGTATGTCTAGCCTGAGTTAGAAGGTGTATTACTTTTCTGTGGATGCTGTAACAGATTACCACAAACTTAGTGGCCTAAAACAGTACAAATTTATTATCTTACAGTTTTGCAGGTCAGAAATCCAACCTGTGTCTCACTAGGCTAAAATTAAGGTGTTGACACAGCTCTATTCCTTTATGGAGGCTCTAGAGGAGAATCTGTTTTCTTACCTTTTGCAGCTTCTAGAAACTGCCCACATTCCTTGGCTTGTTGCCCCCTTCCATCTTCAAAGCCAATAATGACAGTCCAGACTTTTCCACATAATGTTATTCTGACACTGACTTTTCTGCCTTCCTCATGCACATATAAGATCCCTTATGATTACAGTGGGCTCACCTGGGTAATCCTAGATAATCTCCCTATTTTAAGGTCAGCTGATTAGCAATCTCAAATCCATCTGAAACCATAATTCCCCCTTGCCATGTAACCCAACAGGTTACAGGTATTAGGATATAGATACTAATGGAGGACAGGGGGACATTATTCTCCCTACCACTGAAGGGTACCTAAAACATTGCTTATTAAGGTAAAATTTAGCCTTAAATTAAGCATGAACTTCCTCACCCAGATTAGCCATACTCTGATATCTCTCAGGGTAAAAACCAGTATGTCCTATAAATACCAAATGACACTTGCTATTAACTGTCTTTTAAAATAATTAAAAGTGTATTTACCTAACCATTTAGTCATTATTTAATTTGTACATTCTTTAGAGTTCCATATTTTTCCAAGATAGAATTTGACCACATTTGAACCACATTTCACATCTCATCTAAGGGGGAAAAAATTGAAAAAGTAATGCTGTAAACATCTTTACATCAGGTAAACGTTATTCAGAGGATCTATCTTTGCATTTTTTTCAGGATTCTCAACTAGAAAGAACTACCTCTGTGTGTGTATATTCATATTCACAGTCATACATGTGCATGCATTCATATATGAGAAACAAATTCTCCCCCCTCCAGAAAGCAGAGGTCAGGGCAAAAGAGGGAGAGAGACTTGGACTGAAGTTATAATGAGAAAAGACACTAAAAATAACATTGTGGCTTTTGTGGGATCCCATATTTATCTTTTCAGATGCTTCCAGAGCAAACATAGTCCATTTATAAATGAAAGGAGGATTTTGCTGTCAACCTAGAAGCTCCACCTGAGATCTGGGAAGGAAAAGCCCCACCCTCACTCTTTTAGTCTCTTACCTCATGACCTGAGGCAAATACCACCACCACCACCGCAGCCCTCTGAAAAATGTAGGTGTAGGCAGCTATGCTCACCTTTGCAGTACAGAAAAGGAAAGCAGTTAGTATTTAAATCTACTCAAGAAATATGGTTTCAATATGGCCATTTTTCCAACCTCAACAATTATATCTGAAATGAGATTCAACTTCAATTAAATATCATATTTTCATGTATTCTAGTCTTAGGATAGGGTACAGAGACCCTGCCTATGTGGCTCAGAAGTGACCTGGTTACCATAGCAGAGATGAAAAGGGAAAGTGAATAGTTAGCAAGGAGATGTGCCTCCTTCCCACTAACCACCATTCTCCTGAGGGGTCAAGAATACAGTGCAAGGAACAGGAGGTTAATAATGAGTAAGAAGAGCATTTGAATTCTGACTTCACCCTACTTAGTGTCTGACCACAAACAAATTCCACAAATCTTCTGGTCTTGCATTTTTTTCTTCTTTAAAGATGTAATAATCATTCCTACCTTCAAAGAAAGCTCTTGTGATAATTAAATAAGAATATGTTTGGGGAGATTCTAATAGATCACTTGGCCTGTGGATATTTAAGAACATTTGAGTACATTTTTACAGCTCTTTTGACAGTCCTGAACCTACCTGCCCTCAAATCTATTCATCACCCTTCTTCTGCTCTTCCTCCGTATGTTGCAGAGGGGCTGACCCCTGTATGCTATCTTCCCCAGACTTCTATATCACCTGGCTGGGTTTCACTCATGGAAAGCACTATGGATGTTAGACAACAAGTGGTACAGGGGGAATCCAAGGTATGTTTCCCCTTCCCTACTCCCGGCCTTTAGTGGTTTTCTGGCAGCAGTTACATGTCCTTCATGGTTCTACCTTCTAGCAGACAGGCTCACCACATTGTCCTCTGGTCAGATGATCTCAGCTCTTTAGGCATTGTTAATACTATCTTATTCCAGATTAGGGATAGTAATGGCTAACTTTTGGGTTAGCTCACCGGTGATGTCCATGTGGCTTGGTTTGACTCTCCACTTCTCCATCACTTCTGTAACTACTTCCTTGCATTAGGCTCCCTATTTTAAATATTCAAAATAGTTTCTGTTTTTCTGGTGAAATCTTGACTGATAGAATTCTTTTCCTCTTTCCTAAGCAGTGACAGTAGAGGGAGCAATATAAAGGTCAGGAAAAGAGCCTGCCTTGGAGTTACTTTATCCAAGCAAAGTCAGGACTTGCAGTCCTTATTTTGACTTGCCCATTACCTGCTCATTTTATGTGATAATTAAGATCATAATTTAATGACCTGTACAGAGGGGAAGTACCAAGAATCACCTACCACTATCTAAATGTATGGTTTCAAGAGTACCATCAAGTATAGTTGTTTGCCATCCTACACATCAGTGAGCAAGGCTTTCCAACAGATAAAATGACTAATAACCAATAGGCTAGAATTGTTGTGATGTGCAGAGGAGATAGACAAGGTTGGGAGCATGAAGTGCCTATTGAGAGACACTTGAGCCTTCTATTCACTTCATTCAAGTGTCTGCCTAAATGACATCTCAGGAAAGCCTTCCCTGACCATCAGATCCAGACTAATGCCTTCCCTGAGCACTTGATTCAAATTACTGCCTTCTGTGACCACTTGATTTAGACCAGAGCCTTCCCTGATCACCTTATCTAAACCAGTGCCATCACCATCACCACTACTCTCTTTCCTTTTACTTCAAGGCATTTATGAATAGTGGATTTCACATTATACATTTATTTGTTTACCATCTTTTTCCCAAGGAAACCTTGGGAGATTAACGGCTTTATTTTATTCATCATAAATGTCAAGAACCTAGCACTGGACCTGGAATATAGTAGTAACAGTAAATATGTGTTCAATGAATGAATGAATGTGAGAACACTACCCAGCCTTGTGTTTGGATATGCCTTCTCCCCACTACACATTCACTACCTCAATCAAGAGTATTCATTACCTACTTCTACCTATAAATCCCAAACTAACAACCAGCAGGCCCTTTTTAATGCTCTGCAGAAAGCATCTGATGACTTTTTGATTCTCAAGCAGTGGTTACCACTTTCAAGGGCCTCATGATGCTGTTTACTTATCCCAGTTCACCTTGTTTTTGCTTTTTCAGTTCTTATTGGTTTTTTGCTTCCTGAATATCTCCCTGGACCTTTTCACCTATGCCTTGCCCATCTGTCTGTCTAGGTTCCTAACTAGCCTCTGTCTCAGTGTTTTAATCTTGACACAAAATCATGTATATGTCTTGGGTTCTCTCTCTTAACTTGCTGTCAACACTTAATTTAGACCCCCAATGTTTGGTTTTCCTTTCTTACATATACCCATGTTCTACACATTGCATGTTAAAATAATGGAAGGAAAGGGAAGACTGAATAAGGGGAAAATAGGAGATATCTAAAATAAAACACATCTGCTTTGCCATTTTTTCTATGGTTGTACTTTACCAAGAGTACCTTAAGTTTGGATTCTTTTGAGCTGATGACTTAATATATAATCTTGGGGAAGGTTATATGACCTTGTGGTCTAGCTTGCTCCAAAGTAGCCATGATATAAAGCAAAAAGCTCAATGCTAATGGTAAGCTCCACATTCAAGAGGAGCCTCTAATCCTGGACTGATAAATAATAAGTAAAATTAGCCCTGCTAATCCCTAGTTGCTGCAGGCTTTGGTGATTATCCATGCTGTTGAAGTAAACTTAAATTATTTATTTAACAGTATTTTGTGCTTAGAAACACCTTCATTAGTCTCCCTATTTTATGAAGGTAATGTATGCATTGGTGGAATGGAAAAGGATTTGGCTTAGGAGTTAAGAAAGCTGGATTCTGGTATCAGCTCTACCACTCATTAGCTATATGACTTTGGGCATTCCATCTCTGTAGGTCTTGATGTCCTCATCTCTAAATGAAAGGTTTAGAATTAGATAATCTCTGAAATTATTTCAAGCCTTAAAATTCTGTACAACCTAGGAAATAAGTAAAAGCACTCAGATGTGTAGATTTCTTTGCCAAAACGGCACTAAAAACAGTATTTTTTTCTTAAAATTTTTATTTTATGTATTTATATTTAATATAATTTATTGTTAAGTTAGCTAACATACAGTAGATTCCCATGATTCACCAGCACACCCACAGCCTTCCCACAGAACCAGTCTCCATGATGGATCATGTAGGGGTACCCATTGAGGGTGTAGACATGCTGGGTGAATTCCTGAATTGGATGTTTGGAGAAGACGCAGAGGCCACTGCCAATAATGCCACTCCTGAAGTAGTGTGCGGCAGGGTAGCTTATCCCAACAAGTGCCTTCCTCAATGCCCATCACCCATTTTCCCTTCTGCCTTCCCCCAATCAACCCTCAGTTTGTTCTCTGTATTTAAGAGTGTTTTATAATTTGTCTCCCTCTCTGTTTGAAACTACTTTTCCCCTTCCCTTCCCCCATAGTCTTCTTTCGACTATGGTATGGTGAAAAGAACTCTGGAGTCTCAGTGTCATTATTTTTCATAATTCTTTTCAAGTTTTTTTAGCTTCCATTCCTTTACCTGTAAAATCAGGAGTTTGCGCAAGAATGTATCTAAATACTCTTCTTTTCTAAGGTCTTATAATTCTATGTTTCTATGACTACACAAAGTGTATTTCCCTAACATACTGTAAACAAATTTTCACATCTTTGAAAATCAACAACTATAAAATGGCAGTTGGAATTTGGGTGAGAGAGGTATAAAACCCTTTCACCTTGATAAGAGCTTTCTACCTAGTAAATTTCATGAGGATAAAAACATTACTTCATTATTCATAATATGGATGGATGGATAGATAGATAGATAGATAGATAGATAGATAGATAGATAGACAGATAGATAGATAGATAGATATAAAAAAGGAGATAGGGATTTTATAATAGGGGCACCAGAAAAAAGAAGGAGTAGCTAACATGAATATGTGGTTTAATGTGATTACTAGTTTTAGGCCATAAGCCAGATTTCATCTTTGATAAAAAGTAATTCCAATGGATCCAATCTTTGTTTTATTTCTCACATTTTCCAAATTTCACCCATTCCCTAGACTTGATCTACTAGAGCCAATATACAGCCAATATCTCTAAGACTGATTGAAGGGCTTGTTTTTTACTAACTAAACTGTCGATATTATCCTCATAAGATCCTCCTTCTTCATTAATATTAATAAGAGTTAATTCCTTAACTTTATTATAAAATATTAA
This sequence comes from Prionailurus bengalensis, assembly GCF_016509475.1. Taxonomy (NCBI): domain Eukaryota; kingdom Metazoa; phylum Chordata; class Mammalia; order Carnivora; family Felidae; genus Prionailurus; species Prionailurus bengalensis. The sequence goes on from NC_057343.1 coordinate 214,162,580, forward strand.
CTGAAGTAGGTTAAGAATCACAAATGCTTAAAACCTATGATTTGAGTTTGTATTATTTTCCAAGAAGGCAAAAATTCTTTGCTATACTATGATAGCAAAATAAGGGGGGTGGGAGGGAAGGGATGCAAGGTAGTTTCTTATTTCTTGGGGTGAAAGCATTTGAATATGATTTCCTATCTTCAAGAAGACTGTCATGGATAATTAAAAGGAAGATATATGTAAAAGTACTTAGCACAGGGCCTGGAACATGGTAGCTGTTTGATAAATGTGATTCTCCTTCCTTCCTTTCTTCCTTCTACAAATGGACTCCTAGATGATCCCCAAGATGATTCTGAATCCTGGAAGTTCTAAATCATTCCCACTCCATACTTTACTATGCTTCTGTGCTTTTAATAAAGGCTAGTGAACATCTCTATGCTTCATATAGCCTCAGGCTGTTCATTTTATTTCTACTGGTGTCTAAACAGATAAAAGGCACAAGACATGCAGAGTCAAGATTCAGCATGCTTTACGGATTTTGCCTTACAGAAGGCTATTTTTAATTTGTGAGCTCTGAGAACACATTGTAAAAGGAAATGAGTACTGCTTGTTCAGTCTTCCTCAGTTTGGGACCTTTCCCACCTCCTTCTAGGACAGTGGAGTTCTAAGACATAGGTGGAGATCAGCATCCTCTGTAGGGCATACCTACAAAATCTGTTGGACTCCCTGAGTTTGGGGCACAAACTTGCAGATTTAAAAGGCTTCTGTCATCCTCTTTGCCTCACATATAACAAAGATTATTGAATTCCATTTTCTCAGTCATTGATTTATGCCTTACATTTTTTCTTAATGATAACTAAAACTGTTCAAGAATGTACTCAGTCTATTCATATATGCTGATTAATGGTAATGATGTATTATATTTGTTTATGTGTACCTATCCTTTTTAGCACAAAGGATTAAGTTTTCTTTTGACAAAACATATGATAATTTATAAGATAGAAAACCAGGCCTAAAGAAAAAGGAGAATGTAAACGTGCCAGCCATGAGGGTCAGTGTGGTTTCTGTAACTGACCTTCACATTTAATTATGAATCCCCTGGCAGCCAGGGCTGTAATGTACATCAGAGAGGAAGAAGTATACCAGTGTACAGAAAAGAGAAAAAACTTTTTTTAGCACTAAATTATAAATAGAATGATACACAGGGATTTACTTTAGAGATATGGAGGTATTTATGGACAAACTTCTTAATATATTTATACCAAATTAAGTGGGGTTCAAATGGCAATTTTTGATGGTAACTTTCAATAAAATACTCATGGCATAGGATTAAAGAAAAACTTGGAAGATGAATATGTGATATTATTAAAGTTTGAGACCAATTCTGAAAGTGCCTGGAAATGCAGTTGATCCAGGGGAAGAGTATAGAAGGCTTAGAGAAGGAAAAAACTGTCTCTTAGATAACCTAACTAGAACTCTACATCTCACAACTCCGCTCCTAAAAGAAGGCATAAGAGATTATACTCTTACCTTAAACTAATGTAACACTGTGCCTATTTACTCAAATAAGAGAAATTTTAAATGAGAGATATTATACTCTCAGAATAAGACCTAAAAGACTGGGTTTCTACACTGTTTGAATCCTTAAGCTTGGAAAATCAAAGAAGCAAACACCATGGTGTTAGGTGCCGAATTCGTGCTCCAGCCTGAATTAAAGATCACCCTACCTCCACAGGATTTGACTGCATATGTCTATGGGAGCATTAGATTAAGAATCCTTACAATAATCTGACTTCACTTAGCCAAACTAGAATATGCTCTTTTAATATAGAGGTATAAAGTCTTTTTATCAATCTGGGTTTTCCGTATATCTGCCCATTTAAAACCTCTATGTCATTTCACAGGGGGGTTTCCTGATCCCCTATACTAAGGTGGACCTCCCCAGTGTGTGTCTCCCAGCTTACTAATTATACTTACTACTCATTATACTAGTTATAATTAGTCATTTAATGTTTCTCCTCTTCTTCAGAAAGGAAGACCATAGGAAATAAATTTGTCTCTTTCATTACTGATATTCTTTGTGTCTAGAATATAGTGTCTGATTTATTATCAATCTTCAAATCCCATTTGTTAAATTATTGAATGCATTTTGCTATTTTTCAATATTTCTTTATAACTTTATTTGTTTGTTTCATAGCTTTTGATAAATTATCATTCTACTCATCAGGAATGAACTCATGTAGTGTGTATGTTGGATGTAACAGGTATGACATCATTTATTCCTTAAAACCCCCCTATGAGAAAAACATGATTATTATCTTCATTTCACTAATGAGAGAACTGAGGCACCAGGAGGGAAAATACTTCCAAGAGTTGTACTGTTAGTAAGTGGTAGAACTAGGATTCACTCTCAGGCAGTCTGGCTCCACATTCCACAATCTTTACCACATAATATGGGACCTATGACTAAATTACCTTTAGGGTTTTAATAATTTCACCCTCTCACAGAGTACCCAACTCACTGGATTCTTAATTTTATTATCAGTAACTCATTATTTTAATCTGCTTTTCTCTGATTTAAAACGTTGAGATTTAATATTGTTTCATTGTTTATTAGCTCCTTGTATTTCTTTAGGAAATTAGTACATGTATTTTTTTTTTTTGCTGCTGAATGGTTCCCTTTATTTTTTTTATATATATGAAATTTATTGACAAATTGGTTTCCATACAACACCCAGTGCTCATCCCAAAAGGTCCCCTCCTCAATACCCATCACCGAATGCAAATTGGTGCAGCCGCTCTGGAAAGCAGTGTGGAGGTTCCTCAGAAAATTAAAAATAGACCTATCCTATGACCCAGCAATAGCACTGCTAGGAATTTATCCAAGGGATACAGGAGTACATGTATTTTTAATTGATGGAGATAAAGGGGGAAAAAAAGGAAAAAAAGAGGAAAAAGTCTACTTTTCAGGGTAGACCAACAGGGCTAACTAACCAACTAACTAACTAAAGTAACCAAAGTGTTGCTTGTAGGGACTAAAAGGCATGGGGGAAGGTACCAACAATGTCTCTATTTTTAGTGTGGTCATGAATTTATCCTGGAAGCCAGTGCTCTTCAGAGAGGAAAAGGAGCACTGTACTAGTAACATCAGGCAAACTGGAATATAGAGTCACCTTACTTATTTCTTACCTGAGCATCAGGCTGGCTCTAGTTCTGAGAACTAGTGGCTGCTACCGGTTACCACTAATAGTTTTATCCAGCATATCATGTGGGCCATGTTCATTTTTCTAACATTTCAGCATCGCACAACTATTTGTACTGTCCTCTTCAATGTATTCTCTTGGAAGACTACAGCTTATCCCAATGATGCTGCAATTGTTCAAAATATATCTTGTAATCCTATTTGGCATCACCTTGTGAACCATTTATTGGCTTCTTTAAAAAATCCATCTGAATACATCTTATTAATATTTTTTATTCCATTTAGTCAGCTCTTTGCATATAGAGACACTTAATAAATATTAGAAGAATTCAATGAGATGGAATTAGATTCCAAAACTCCAGATGACCCTTAGAGAATGAAGATTCATTACCACTGGGTCTATTCAATAGGCCACAACTCAGAAAAAAAGACTAGAAAGTGATATATGTTAACCATGCTTATCTTTAGGTTTTAGAATTATAAAGTAAAAGTTCAGAAAACAGTAAAGAACAAAACAAAATCAGGCTTTCAATATGAATATGTATTACTTTTAAATTAAGAATTTTCATTTTATTTTGTTTTTATATACCATGCTTCATGTAATTCCAAAGGAGAATTTTTCAAATATGTTACATAATATTACCATTTGGGGAATATGTGTACAACTTTCAGAAGTGATTACTTTGAAAGGGACAAACACATTTATATGAGTACATTCTGTAATGTTTGTTTAAAAAAATAATCCACTACTTTGTAATCATGCTTCTATTTTAGATATTTTCATGAATATGTCATGACATGGATCATATGAGGGACAGGATTTTAAAAATAAGAGAAATAAACATTCAAGAAATAAGTAGATGACACTGAGGGTCAGGGCACATAGCCAGCTGCCTGGGGAGTGGTCTCTAAAGCTACACTCTTCTCTAGTACTGTGAAATAGAGCAGCAATAGTGGTTCATCCAGAAGTTCTGCCTAGTGATAAGCAATGTGGACATTTGCCTACCCAGATATTTAGAGACTGAGAATAAGCTTTATCATTCCAGTCTTATGGAACGAAACCGTAGTATAAAAGTTTCAACAATTTGTCTACATTGGTAGTGTAATGAGGGACTGTTGAGCTTTCAGACTGGAACATTGAGAGGGCATACACAGACAACCCATACCAATATACATACATTTCTGTCACTGTAGAACCAACTAGAACTGCCGTGCCCTCAACACAAACTGCCCCATAAACCAAGAGCTAATTAAACACAAACAGGGTTGTTATCACTCACCAATAGATGGAGTGGTGTATGGAAGGGTGTTCTAAGCAAGAGTCTCCATGTCAATAATGAGGCTTTCTATGAAGAGCTATCTGAAACTTGTTGATGGGCAATGGGAAAGAGAAGAGGGAGAGGACACTGTGGCTGGTGGCTGAGAACTCAAGGCCACACCCTAAGGCAGCAGGAATATATGTTGAAGGAGGCCATTGTACCAGCTCCTTTTGAGCCACGGCCATGTTCAGAGCAGATATTACTATATGACTGCTGCATTCTCTGTGGATGAATATTAGGCTGGGATATGAAGAAGGTGGGGACGGTGGAAAGCCAAAACTGGTTCCCCTCTCCCTGTGGAAAGGAGAAGTGTGTGCCCGGTGTAAAAAGAAAACATTATAAAGTGCCTGTTTATGTGCTAAAGTAATTTCTAATTACTGGAGGCTGGGAACGTGGTCTGGTGTGGTTAAAGGAGGGCGCTCAACACCAGGACAGTGACCATTCTGTTCTCTCTGCCCTTAGCCTCCTCATGTGACTGGCTGCAAGTCACCTACCTCCTTCCTCCCCAGAACTCCCAGCTAGATGATTTGGGTAACGTTTCCCATTCAGTCAACACTTGGCATCTGGCATTCTCAAGCCCTTTAAAAATTTAGACTAATTAATAGTATCCCTTTGAGACTAGAAGTTAACTATTATGAACATGATGATACTTCTAGTTAACAGTGATTGGAGACACACAGAGTTTAAATGATTTCCCTCCAGGGGTTAGAATCCCTAAGTGTGGGTAAGAGCTAATCTTGGGCTATCACCACTCAACCCCACACCCTGGCAGACCACACCAGGGAACTCACAGGGTGCTTTGAGGATTAATGAGTTATTTATTCAACCTTTCAGGCAACTCAGATTAGGTGCTAAAGAAATACAAAGCAATTCTAATACAGATGGGGGCTTTATTTTCATAAAACCACACTAATACTGCTGAACCCTTAGCTCATTGGGCAGAGCTCCTTCCTGGTCATCTCCTCTCCACTAGAGACTGTCACAGGACAGACTGTTAAAACTAGATTGAATTATTACTCCTTCATTTTAGTTGTAATTTTTTCTCTTCAAAAAATCACAACATACTCCTTGAAAAAAAAGCTTTAGTAATCAAAAATTACACAGATAGAATAATACTTCCTCAACCTTTGTCCTATACCCATCCCTAACAACCCCAATCAAATTTCCCAGTGCTAAACACTGCCCACTTTCTTCTCTGTCCTCCCAAGCAATCACAGACAGCATTAGTAATAATATTTTGGAGGCTGTGTAGTCTGATTGCCAACTCCATGATTTCCTAGCTATACAATCTTGGTCAAGTTCATTCACCTCTCTTGAGCTTCAGTTTGCTCATTTGCAAAATGAAAATAATTATAATGTTTCTTTCACAAACATTTCTTTCATGTTTCTTTCATTTAATCTAATTTAAATATTAAATAAGATTCCTATTCTGTACAGTTAAATAAATATAAACTATAGTTTTTAGGAATATATACAGTAGTTTGTTTTACAGAATAGGGTCATTTCAAGTGATCCTATTTTGAGTTTTGCAAAGTGACTTTTCACCCAACCGTCTGCCATCACCAAAGGATTTCCCCCCTGTTAGTTTTTAAAGATGGGGTAATGTTCAGAATACTAACAGTCTGGCCCAGACATTGAGCAGTCAGGAAGAAGATACTGAACAATCAGAGGAGATGCCAGGCAAAAACAGCAGGTGGATACCAACTAAAATATCAGCAATGTCTAGGGAGCAAACGTATTATTTTCTGCTTAAATCATCCCTTTAGTTTCTGTAGAATGTTTCATCATTTTTAATAGTGCTTCAAAAAGCATGTTTGTGTATTTTTTCATTGATTTCTTGCTTACTTGCTATGTGTCAAGGACCATGCTCTATATGACTTCTATACTTTGAAATGATTAAGGATTACTTTGCGTACATTATATAGCCAGAGTTCCATGTGTGTTTTGAAAGGTTGCATATTCTGCAGTTGTGGATGCATGTTTTTATATAGCCATAAAGCAATTTTTAAAAATGTGTTATTCATGGGCTCCTGTATGGCTCAGTTGGTTAAGCATCCGACTCTTGATTTCAGCTCAGGTCATGATTTCGTGGTTCATGAGTTTGAGCCCCATGTTGGGCTCCACACTGAGCATGGAGCCTGCTTGAGATTTTCTCTCCCTCCGCCTCTGCCCCTCCCCCTTCCCTGCTCTCTTATGCATGCACTCTCTTTCTCTCTCCCAACAAATAAAACATTTTTTTAATGTGTTGTTCAGGGGTGCCTGGGTGGCTCAATCAGTTAAGCATCTGACTTCAGCTCAGGTCATGATATTACAGTTCAGAGTTCAAGCCCCACATTGGGCTGTGTGCTGACAGCTCAGAACCTGCAGCCTACTTTAGATTCTGTGTCTCCCTCTCTCTCTCTGCCCCTCCCCTCCCTCTCTCTCTGTCTCTCTCTCTCTGTCTCTCTCTCTCAAACATTTAAAAATATATTTTTTTAAAAAAATGTGTTGTTCAAGTCTCTGTTACTCCACTGAGTTTTTTTGCTACTTCTATCAATCATGAAGAGCAGTATATTAGAATTTTCCACTATGATTATTGATTCTTCTATCTCTCCTTGTTTGTTTTGTCAGTTTTGGTGGAGGCTAGACTAAATGGTAATTTACAATTACCTTTACAGGTAATTCAAAATCTACTACTACCTCCTCATAAATTAACTGGTTTAGTTTTGTCTACACTGTGGCCCATAAATTAATGAACTATCATTAGTTCAATAACAATGGTTATTTAGATGTCACATGGTTGAACTTCAAAAACAAATTCTAATAAACTGTTCACTATTTACTGTGGATTAGGAAAAAAATAGAAAACTAACACATCAAACTCAATATTTCATGGATTAATTACTTAAAATGAAACCAGACTTAAGTTTTTAAGGAGTCGGCTTAAAGAAAAATATTTCTTGTATAAGGTTACAGATTACACTAGAATATGACAAATATCTTGAAGCTAGTTCACAAATGATTGAGGTTTGAAAGACCTTGAACTAGATAATAAATTAATGAAAAACCCGTTAACACAACAAAAGACATGTTTTTAAATTGGTGAACTGCTCTGCATATTGTGGGCACACAGTAAATATAGTGATGCCTCCTTGTACTAAGGTCTGAGACTAATGCCAGCATTGTAAACTAATTACAATTTTAAAGATTTTGACTTATTTATACCCAACTTTTATGCAGAAGCTATTTCAAGTATTATCTAGGTATAATTAATTGTGCTTTTTCAAGAGATGATATTTACCTGAATATATTTACATGTTAAAAAGTCTTGCTTTACTTATTTAATTGTTTGGAGGACGCCACCAAGTTTAGATTGTTGATTTTAGGTTGACTTGTGCCCTTTACTTCTGGCTGTTGGGCTGTTTCACCAGCTTTTGGTGGACCAAAAAAAGTAAAGGGGTTAGTTGAAGTTTTGATTTTCCATCATTTGTGGATGTTAATTTGCCCTTCCTAAGGCCACTGCCACAAGTAATAAATACAACATTGTCAATAGTCCAATAATTTAAACTGAAGAAACTTTGGCTACGATTCTCTAATAGTAGCATAGCTTATGTCTTTATAGTCTTTAAAGGCTACAAAGCACTTTCACAGACACTGATTAAATTAATCTTCACCAAAAAATAAATAAAAATAAAAATAATCTTCACCCAACCTTGTGAAGTAGGTAGAGTGTTGTTATACAAAGTGTGAGGGTGCCCTTGGGAAGTTTGAAGCTAAAGAACTAGCTTCTAGGGGCGCCTGGGTGGCGCAGTCGGTTAAGCGTCCGACTTCAGCCAGGTCACGATCTCGCGGTCCGTGAGTTCGAGCCCCGCGTCGGGCTCTGGGCTGATGGCTCGGAGCCTGGAGCCTGCTTCTGATTCTGTGTCTCCCTCTCTCTCTGCCCCTCCCCCGTTCATGCTCTGTCTCTCTCTGTCCCAAAAATAAATAAAAATGTTGAAAAAAAAAATTTAAAAAAAAAATAATAAAAATAAAGAACTAGCTTCTAGGGGCGCCTGGGTGGCGCAGTCGGTTAAGCGTCCGACTTCAGCCAGGTCACGATCTCGCGGTCCGGGAGTTCGAGCCCCGCGTCAGGCTCTGAGCTGATGGCTCAGAGCCTGGAGCCTGTTTCCGATTCTGTGTCTCCCTCTCTCTCTGCCCCTCCCCCGTTCATGCTCTGTCTCTCTCTGTCCCAAAAATAAATAAACGTTGAAAAAAAAAATTTAAAGAACTAGCTTCTTTTGAGGCTAGAGAACTGTCTTTTAGGACATTTAAAGCAGCCAGTGCATTTCAAGAGAAAATGGATTTTATCTTTAGGGTAAGTTCTCCTTTTGTTCCAGGAGACATTGTTGTTGTCAAGCAGTTATAAGGCAGTACCTTATAGGCAATTCTTAGAAAACCTGTTAGATTGAAATGTTAAGAATTTGGTTTCCTAATGTAAAATTAGTCTATTAACAAGAGCATGACACCAAAGGTTTGGACAATTTTTAAAATTTGTTTTAAGTTCCCTTTTGCTGGAAAATACTTTTTGTTCTTGGTAAATGTGTCTATATCCTTGCCTAAACACTGACTGGCTCATAGAAAAGGGTCAGTTGGCTGATGGTCAAGAGGAACAAGCAAGGTTGACCTTCTCTTTCACATCATCTAAACAACAGATTGAGAAATGCATCAGACCTGACTGTGAAGTACACCAGCGAAATCAGTGATTTCTCAAACCTAGTGTCATAAAGGGCTTTAATACTGTATGCTTCAGGCTTTGACACATATACTATGAATCACTGTGATTGCCATGTCCATGACAAGTGGTCCAAGCCACATCTTGGAGGTAGGGATTAGCATTTCCTTGAAGGAAATGGATCTTCCTATCATGATGCATCCTGGGAAAGAAAATAGAGCCTATGGTGATGATTCTTCAATATGCCCACTGATAAGAGTTGAACTGGATTCACATCTCTTGGAAGCTTGGCAGGAGTTATGCAGTAATCAGTTTGGGTGTGGGAACTGCTGGGAGAGGTTATAAGCAAAGGTGAATTCACCATGAAGAGAAAGAAGCTTAATGATCAGGGTTTTTCACTTTGCAGGGCCTCTTCAGAGGTCTTAAGAGGAGCCCTGGCAATGTGTATACATGCTCATAGGTTTTCAAACTTGCAAAGCAAAATATTTTTGTATTATTTTTCTTATAGGAAACCCCAAAATTATATCAATTTCATTCCCCACAGAATCTGAGTCTGTCCTGATTCTAAGATAATCTGTGTTGAACTTCTGTTATCTGCAAGCCTTCAGTAAAGTTCTGTTAAATATTGCAGCCTTGTCTTGACTATTCTTTGAAGGAATTAAAGAGTACTCGGTCTATACTTGGGGCGAAATTGTGCAGGGTTGTGGCAATATCCTGGAGAAGTCAGTTATGAGGTGTGGTAGTTGACCAGCAGAAAGTGGAAGAGTGGTCTAAGGAATGACTGTGGGCCAGTGCAGGAGTGTACCTAATACCAAACATGCTTACCACCACTCCCACCTTTTTAGAGGGAAAGAAGCCTTGAAAGAAAACTTAATCCTACTATTTATGTACATAGGGGCTATTGGAGTTATATTCATTTTAGAGAGTAAGAAACTAAAAAGAACAAATGAAACAAATGACTTAAAACTGTGAAGCTAGTGTGTGGAATTAACAGGAATGGAGCCCAAGCCTTTTGATTTCATGGTCAATTTCCACCATCCTGAAAGTGGTACCTTGAGGTTCAGAGGTTCCCATCTAGGAAAACTGAACAAAAAGGAAAAGGCAACTTTAAGCTAATTTTGGTTGCTTTTGTAGTGAGTCCCTTACCTGTTTGTATGAACAGCTTGATAACATCCAGGATTCTTGTTTGAGTAGGAGTTTCAAAGCTCTGTTAGTGTGTATCCACTGTCTGATTCCATTTTTAAGAAATCCAAAAGCAGGCAAAACTAATCTGTAGTGATAGCAATCAGAAAGTGGTTGAGGAGGAGGTCAGGGGCATTGATTGATGGGAAAGAGGGCAGGAGGGAACTTTCTTGTTCCATCTATGTCTTATTACAGTCATCAAAACTCATAAAATTGAATACCTAATAATTGTGTATGTCATTGTACATTAGTTAAACCTCAATAAATATATAAAATAAATAAGACTAACCAAAACACCCATAAAACGAAAAATTAAATTAAAACTCTGTTACTCCTCAGAGACATGAGTAAGGATTCTCAAAGCTTAGGGAGGTAAGATTCTCTGTTCTTCCTGTTGCAAGGGAAAATGTTTCCCCACATAGCAACATGTCACATATCTCCTTTTTATCTTTCACTGTCACTGGAGAACAATGTCATTGGCAGACACAGTATGATTATCAGGCAAACAATAATATTATTACTGGAAAAATTGGCAAGTTGTTTTCCGCAAAATCCCTTCCCAATCATAGAGTCGCATTTCCTTTCCTCCTATTCTCTGATACTCCAATCTCTCTGCTGCAGGTTGTGGGTTTTTTTTTATTTTTTATTTTTTAAATAAACTCTAGTATGGCCTTTAATTATAAGTGCTGTATATTTATGTTCTTCACTGTTCTAATTCAGTAGGATTAATTCCAAGTAAACTAGTACAGATTTAGGGTTTTTACTCTATTTTTTTAAAAGTTTACACTACTCATTTTTTTTTAATAAATGCATATATTTTTCTGATTATAAAGGAAATATGTCCCTTGGTGTAAATAAATTTAATGTGAGATAACCACTACTCACGTTTAAATGTGCTTTTCTTTTGTTGTGTTCCATAGTTGAGCTCATGCTGCATACTCAAGTTTTCTTCACCCTTTTAAACATAACATTACAGCATAAGCATTTTCTGACGTTATTTGAACCACTTTCTAATACAGGATATGCTTGATAATTATTACTACTTTATTTTTTAATTTGTCAAATAATTCTATCAACTTTCTGCTGATAATTATTTTCCTGTTACATCAATTAATAAATCAATGTCTGTCAAGAGCTTTTTTTCAAGTTTCATGTTAATCAAAGTTGGATAACATTTGTTCAAAATAATAAGCAGATTATGAGTAACTTGAGGGCAAGAATAATATTTCCTCCATCTTTGAATTATCCACAGTGCCAGCATATAATAGGAATTGAACAGACACTTGCAGATTGAATGAATGAATTATGGCCTTTAGATAATATTTCCAGGAATCAAGACTTGAGAGGTAGGTGGCTAGACCTTGCCTTCTGGAAATAGCATGGACTGTGCTGAGGACCCTCAAGCAAAAGTAGAATAATTTTTAGGCTAATTCTCTCCTGCTCTGAATTTGTAAGCCACCTTTTAACACCAGCATGAACTGTATATAAATTGACACTGCTCAACAAATTTTGCTTAAAGATTTTACAGGTTCTAGCCACAAATTTTCTAGTTTTTTAACTAGTTATTACTAAATATAATTTGGAATGCATGACTTGTGATGTGCCTTTGTATTATGCCAATTGGTTATTGATTCAATATCATGGAAGCCTTTTAGAACAGGAATTCAAGATATTTTAGAGATTCTTTATTCATGCAGTTACTAAACCTTAAAACATTTAGAGCCAGAGAAGACCTGAGTGATCATCTATTTCAAGATCTCTTTTCAGAAAAGAGGAAGGTAACCAACTGATTTTCCAAGGCGTTCCAGCTGACCAAACTGATGTATCAGCATTTTGACTTCCATTTTTATGTTCTTTATGTGACAATATACTGCCTCATGTGGTTCTATTCTGTGGTTCATTAAGAGCAACACATGTTGAGGAAATATTTCCATTTTTAACAAAATTACTAAGGAGATCAGGATACTATGTATATATGTTATGTATCTCGACTTAAGCAAAACATTTGACAAAGTATTTATCTTTGTGCTTATATAAGAACAGTATAAACTGGATACTGGGACAATTAACATTTTTTGTCAATATATGAAGTTTATTGTCAAATTGGTTTCCATACAACACCCAGTGCTCATCCCAAAAGGTGCCCTCCTCAATACCCATCACCTACTCTCCCCTCCCTCCCACCCCCCATCAATCCTCAGTTGGTTCTCAGTTTTTAAGAGTCTCTTATGCTTTGGTTCTCTTCCACTCTAACCTCTTTTTTTTTTCTCTTCCCCTCCCCCATGGGTTTCTGTTAAGTTTCTCAGGATCCACATAAGAGTGAAAACATATGGTATCTGTCTTTTTCTGTATGGCTCATTTCACTTAGCATAACACTCTCCAGTTCCATCCACGTTGCTACAAAGGGCCATATTTCATTCTTTCTCATTGCCACGTAGTACTCCATTGTGTATGTAAACCACAATTTCTTTATCCATTCATCAGTTGATGGACATTTAGGCTCTTTCCACAATTTGGCTATTGTTGAAAGTGCTGCTATAAACTTTGGGGTACAAGTGCCCCTATGCATCAGTACTCCTGTATCCCTTGGATAAATTCCTAGCAGTGCTATTGCTGGGTCATAGGGTAGGTCTATTTTTAATTTTCTGAGGAACCTCCACACTGCTTTCCAGAGTGGCTGCACCAATTTGCATTCCCACCAACAGTGCAAGAGGGTTCCCGTTTCTCCACATCCTCTCCAGCATCTATCTCCTGATTTGTTCATTTTGGCCACTCTGACTGGCGTGAGGTGATATCTGAGTGTGGTTTTGATTTGTATTTCCCTGATAAGGAGCAACGTTGAGCATCTTTTCATGTGCCTGTTGGCCATCTATATGTCTTCTTTAGAGAAGTGTCTATTCATTTTTTCTGCCCATTTCTTCACTGGGTTATTTGTTTTTTGGGTGTGGAGTTTGGTGAGCTCTTTATAGATTTTGGATACTAGCCCTTTGTCTGATATATCATTTGCAAATATCTTTTCCCATTCCGTTGGTTGCCTTTTAGTTTTGTTGTTGTTTCCTTTGCTGTGCAGAAGCTTTTTATCTTCATGAGGTCCCAGTAGTTCATTTTTACTTTTAATTCCTTTGCCTTTGGGGATGTGTCAAGTAAGAAATTGCTACGGCTGAGGTCAGAGAGGTCTTTTCCTGCTTTCTCCTCTAAGGTTTTGATGGTTTCCTGTCTCACATTCAGGTCCTTTATCCATTTTGAGTTTATTTTTGTGAATGGTGTGAGAAAGTGGTCTAGTTTCAATCTTCTGCATGTTGCTGTCCAGTTCTCCCAGCACCATTTGTTAAAGAGACTGTCTTTTTTCCATTGGATCTTCTTTCCTGCTTTGTCAAAGATTAGTTGGCCATACGTTTGTGGGTCTAGTTCTGGGGTTTCTATTCTATTCCATTGGTCTATGTGTCTGTTTTTGTGCCAATACCATGTTGTCTTGCTGATTATAGCTTTGTAGTAGAGGCTAAAAGCCATTTATGAAAAGCCCATAGCTAACTTCATCCTCAATGGGGAAAAACTGAGCTTTTTCCCTGAGATCAGGAACAAGACAGGGATGTCCACTCTCACCGCTGTTGTTTAACATAGTGTTGGAAGTTCTAGCATCAGCAATTAGACAACAAAAGGAAATCAAAGACATCAAAATTGGCAAAGATGAAGTTAAGCTTTCACTTTTTGCAGATGACATGATATTATACATGGAAAATCCGATAGACTCCACCAGAAGTCTGCTAGAACTGATACATGAATTTAGCAAAGTTGCAGGATACAAAATCAATCTACAGAAATCAGTTGCATTCTTATACAGTAATAATGAAGCAACAGAAAGACAAATAAAGAAACTGATCCCATTCAAAATTGCACCAAGAAGCATGAAATACCTAGGAATAAATCTAACCAAAGATGTAAAAGCTCTATATGCTGAAAACTATAGAACGCTTATGAAGGAAATTGAAGAAGATATAAAGAAATGGAAAAACATTCCGTGTTCATGGATTGGAAGAATAAATATTGTCAAAATGTCAATACTACCCAAAGCTATCTACACATTCAATGCAATCCCAGAGAATTAACATTTTTTAGTAATTCGTTTTATTTCTTGACTTTGTGAGAAATAATATGGGTGCATAAATATGCATAAAGCATGAAGGTGTAGCATAATAGGTTATTATAAAATAGAGATGTGTGTAACCACCAACCAGATCAAGAAATAAAACATTATTAATTCTAAATTAAGGCTATTATGAATAATGGCTGGGTTTTTTTTCATGCATCCTATATATCCATTTCTGTTGAAGACACACATACATTATGACCTATCAGTTCTGCTTCTAGGATCATAATGTATCTGCATCCTCAATTTTAGTAGATAGTGATTAATTTTCCAAATTGGTTGTATCAGTTTGCACTCTCACTCGTTATATATGAGATTTCCCATGAGCAGTTTTCCCTTTAGGGTTATTATTTTTTGCATACTATTTAAGAAATCTCTTCCTACTCTGAAAATGTTTGCTGGAATTAATTTCTATAATCTTTATTGTTTTGCTTATCACCTGGTTTCGTTTTTGTATATGGTATGGTACAAGATCAGATTTCTTCTTTTCCATATGAACATTCAGTCTCAACACCAGTAGTGAAGATTGTGCTTTCCTCAGTGCTTTGCAATACTACCTTTTGCATAAGTTAAATCTCTTTACCTGGGTCTCTTATGATCTGTTTATCTCTTCTGACAATAATACACTGACAGATACAGCTTCAGTAATGGTAAAATAAGTCTTAACTTCCTGGCTTTCTTCTCCAAAAATTCATTAGTTTTCTGGTCATGATGGAGTAACAGAGAAAAAGAGAGAGAGAGGGAGAGGGAGAAGGAGAGAGGGAAGGAAGGAAGGAAGGAAGGAAGGAAGGAAGGAAGGAAGGAAGGAAGGAAAGAGGGAGAGGTTGGGAAAGAGGGAAGGAGGGAGGGAGGAAACATGGAAGAAAGGGAGGGAGGAATAGATTCCCTCATAACTAACTATGCCATCTCCATCCCATTATCAGAAATGCTCTAAAAAGATTTATGAAGGTAGACATTGTTAGTTTATGTAGTACTACTTCTGAAATCTTGAGTTCAGCACTTGTTAATTTTAGAATCTAAAAAATTCAACTCAACCCAGTAGTATTTGTTGAACATCTACTATGTACCCAACCTTGTAGTAGGTGTTGTAAGGGTTGAGAAGACAAAGTCTAAATCAAAATAAAAATATTCAGAACTCATTTATTCATTATTTTTATTTCTAAGCTTTGAACTATGAGGATTAAAAAGAGCACTGAATTTCATATTTTACTATAATTTCTCCAGAAAAGACAACTAAATTCCTTTAAATACCTTAGGTCTAACAGAAGTTAACCCTTAATCCAATCGGGAATTTAAAACAAAATACCTGAAGAAATACAAAAAGTAAAACAAAAGATCTGTCCCAACAAACCACTGAAAATATTTAAGGAATACAGGAGTCATGTACGTTGTCCAACGCTGAAAATGGATCACCACTGTTTATCAAAGCTGAAGCACTAAATCAATCACACAACTTTTGGTGGATATCTCAGTCATTCTTAGGACTGATTCTAACAGGCATAATTATCTATACTTAATCTTTTTAAATCTTTAGAAAATTTTTCTATAAAAATAAATGTATCCCAGAATGTTGATGTAGAAAGCAGATGGAAGTAAAGCTCCTCTGATTGATCAGTAAGACCTCCGCTCCAATCTGCCCCATCCTCTCTCTACCAGAACCTATAGCCTCTGAGTCATCTCCAGCACACCCTTGGGATCCATGGATACCTAAAATGGATTACTAAAAGTGAATATTTTGCATCAGTAATGATTATCTAAACTACTAAAATAAAAACTAACCTTGATTTAGAAAATTGAGTTGGTTCTTCTATTTTGCTTCTAAATTGGTGCTGAGAACAGCACATGACTCCTAGTTCTATAGTAGAACTAGAAACTATCTAGAGAAAATAAGGAAATCAAGACGGTCCACTTGGGAAGGCTTTTGTCTCTCTGCCTATTTCTTACTCTAAGGAGCATCTATAGTCAGTCATCCTAAATCCCTGGTTAGAGTAGTCTATAAAACCATATCAGACAGAATAGAACTTTGTATCATTACATAACTCACATGTCGCAAGGCAGACAAGAACTAAACTTTATATTGTCTTTCTTTACAGAATAAGAAAATTTCTGACCCTATCCCCCTGATTTCAGGGCTAATGATTTGATAGAGTGTAACTAAACCTAGGACAGCACGAAGAAGACCTTTACAAGGAGGCATTTCCTCTATATTCAGAACATATAAACCTACATCCAGGCATAAAACCTGTTGGATAAGTTCTCCAAAGGAAGAGTAATCTTATTCTGGTTTCTCTCATCTCCCAATTTAAGGTAGGCCCCTCATCATTCCCTGGACCTCTTCCTAAACCAGGGAGGTGGCGAAACTGAGAAAGCATTAACAAATATGTGTAGGAAGGGTAAAAAAAAGTGAAGAAAAATAGAAATAGATACTGCAACAAGGAACTGAAAAGGGCAAAGAATCAAGCAAGGCAGTTTGCTCACCCTCGGACATGTAGTGACTTCTCTTTTCTATGTGGTGCCTCATTCTCCCTTCATCCAGGTGGTGGCACTGGTGCTCTTTCTGCCTTATTTTGTGGGGCAGCATTCAGCTTGTCTCCCTAAAATAGGAGGAACTCTTAAGAGGTAAATTGAAGAGAGGAGGAACACTTGGCTGCCTATTATTGGGTCTATTAAAACAAAGCTTCCTGGAAGACCATTCCTTTGCAATACATTGCCTTAACAAGGATGTAATAATATGTGAGCAAGAGAAGAAAAAAAGAAAGGAATTGGAACTATAAATGGAATGTAGCCTATGGATGGAGCACTCAGGGATAGAGCTGGGAGAGCTACTCTAGTTTTTTAAGGCAGTCTTAAAAATGATTGGATTAGATAGTTTATATCCTAAATTATGCATATTGTAGCCACAAACACATAAGTCAGTTTCAAAAACTATATAAACTTCCCCATTCTGTTACTTTACATGGTGCCCAATTTTATGGACAGGACGAAAAAAAAGCATAAAGATAGGCAAGGTCACATAGCAAGTTGGTGATAGAGTTCTCTGGAGACCTGTACTGTGTGAGCAAAGACACTAGATGATAAAGATACAGCTGCATGACCATGCTAGACTCTCACTTGGAAGTTTTCTTCGTTAAGATAAGAAATTCTCTGGCTATATCATAGGTGCTTTTGGACACATGCCTTGCAAATAAGCATTTTTATTTTTCTATGTGTTTCTAAAACATAAGACTCAAATATGGAAATGGATCTAAATTACAAGGAGACCACCTCAGGCTGTCAAGTGGTCCTGGAAAAATGAGCACTAGTCTTGTTTATCAAGCAAATGTATTATTACATCATGGCCTATAAATAAAATAAATAGCATTTCTGAATATTTCTATTTGGGGATTCCTCAGTAAAGCTACAGAGAAAGGATTTCAAATGGGAACTATAGCAAAACATACCAAAACATTGGTGGTGGAGACATTGGTTTCTACTTCTTCCCTGGTCTCTATCAGATTATGCAATTTGTGTAAGCCACTTAACTTTTCTGTATTTCCTTCTCTGTAAAACAAATAACTTCAACTGGATTAATCTAGCCATCATGCTTCTGAAACCCTCTTTGTAAGTAAATGTTCCTCCACCTGAAATTGCTTCTAGCCAGAGTTGCTTCCTCAAAAAAATTTATCCTAAAACTAAAATCTGTATGGAAAAACACCAGGTTAGTTAGAAGTACCTGCCCACCTTGACTTTCTCTGTGGCTTTTCTCCATAGTATTTCAAGGCCACTGTAACACACTGTTGCAGTATGTAAAACCTGCAATGTCCATGGAGCTGTTATATTTCACAGTGCATCTTCCTTAAATACCATTTCCATGACTATCCAGAACTCTATTGTTAGCTCCTAGTTTTTGCAGACAAAGAGAAAATAGGGTTAGAATAGACTGGGAATGAATGTCAGTCCCATGAATGAATGTCATGCAAGGTCCTACCGCCTACTCAGGTAAGAATGATAAGAACTCACAGGGAAAGTAAAGGTACATGTTTCATTGGTAGCAAAAGTGTTTTGTTTTGTTTTGTTTTGCCATATATTCATTAGTCTTGGATAGTACAATGCTAAGCTAACACGAGCTGTACTTTGTATGTGGTTGTGTTTTCTTTATAGGAGAAATTTTTGTGTCTGTAGAGGTTTTGAGTTGATCACAAAACAGTATTCATCCTAAATAAGGGAGCATACATATCTCAGGTTATATCCTGGGTAATTGACATCATCCTGTTCATAGTGACATAATATATTTGCCCCCTGCCACTTGGCTTTGTGCTCTCAGGAACCATGAGGTCCCTGACTAATGTTGATTAATGTGCATCCTGCCAAATTTATTTTTTTATTTAATGAGAAGATCAGCAGGCAAAAGATATAATTCTGTTCTGACTTTCAGAAGTCCACATTTAGCCAAAGGATTTGATCCAAATATGATTGGATACTGATATATCTGAAAAGCAAACCATTCACATGAGCACAAGTGAGTCAAGATATGTTGTTAATGACTATCTGATAAGAATTGTAAGGCACCTCTTTCTTGCAGACACTATACTAAAAAGATATTTGACAGAATCTAAAAATTGCACTGATAAAGTAAAACTAAAAGGATATGTAAACTGTTATTGCTTGGATAATGGGTTCATTCCAGGTTTCTCAGAATTCACATACTAACACTGCCACATTCAACTTCCCGATTGGCCCCTTTTTTCTATTTTGCAAAATAAGCCATTTTCCATTAAGATGAAAAGTTATGTCTAAAAAATGTTACAACTAGTGTCAGAGAAATTATATTCTATGCTCTCTTCTAGGATTTTTATAGTTTCTCACATTTAAGTCCTTAATCCATTTTGAATTTATTTTTGTGTATGGTGTAAGAAAGTGGTCTTGTTTCAGTCTTTTGCATGTAGGTCTCCAGTTTTCCCAACACTGTTGAAGAGACTGTCATTTTCCCATTGCATATTCTTGCCTCCTTTGTCCAAGATTAATTGACCACATAATAGCGGGTTTAATTCTGGGCTTTCTGTTCTGTTCCACTGATCTATGTATGTGTATGTTTTGGCTAAAATTAAAAACTCAAGAAAGAACAGGTGTTTGTGAGGCTATGGAGAAGAGGAACCCTCCTACATTGCCGGTAGGAATGCAAACTGGTGCAGCCACTGGGAAAGACGGTATGGAGGTTCCTCAAAAAATTAAAAAATAAAACTACCCTATGACCCAGTAATCAGACTACTGAGTATTTACCCAAAGAGTACAAAAACACGAATTTGAAAGGATATGTACCTCCCTATGTTTATTGTAGCATTATTTACAATAGCCAAACTACAGAAGCAGCCCAAGTATCCATCGATAGAAGAACGAATAAAGAAGATGTGATATCAGCAAAGGAAACAATCAACAAAACTAAAAGGCAACCAACGGAATGGGAAAAGATATTCGCAAATGACATATCGGACAAAGGGCTAGTATCCAAAATCTATAAAGAGTTCACCAAACTCCACACCCAAAAAACAAATAACCCAGTGAAGAAATGGGCAGAAAACATGAATAGACACTTCTCTAAAGAAGACATCTAGATGGCCAACAAGCACATGAAAAGATGCTCAACGTCGCTCCTCATCAGGGAAATACAAATCAAAACCACACTCAGATATCACCTCACGCCAGTCAGAGTGGCCAAAATGAACAAATCAGGAGACTATAGATGCTAGAGAGGATGTGGAGAAAACGGGAACCCTCTTGCACTGTTGGTGGGAATGCAAATTGGTGCAGCCACTCTGGAAAACAGTGTGGAGGTTCCTCAGAAAATTAAAAATAGACCTACCCAATGACCCAGCAATAGCACTGCTAGGAATTTACCCAAGGGATACAGGAGTGCTGATGCATAGGGGCACTTGTACCCCAAAGTTTATAGCAGCACTTTCAACAATAGCCAAATTGTGGAAAATACCTAAATGTCCATCAACTGACAAATGGATAAAGAAATTGTGGTTTATATACACAATGGAGTACTACGTGGCAATGAGAAAGAATGAAATATGGCCCTTTGTAGCAACGTGGATGGAACTGGAGAGTGTTATGCTAAGTGAAATGAGCCATACAGAGAAAGACAGAATACCATATGTTTTCACTCTTATGTGGATCCTGAGAAACTTAACAGAAACCCTTGGGGGAGGAGAAGGAAAAAAAAAAGAAAAAAAAAAGAGGTTAGAGTGGGAGAGAGAGCCAAAGCATAAGAGACTCTTAAAAACTGAGAACAAACTGAGGATTGATGGGGGGTGGGAGGGAGGGGAGAGTAGGTGATGGGTATTGAAGAGGGCATCTTTTGGGATGAGCACTGGGTGTTGTATGGAAACTAATTTGACAATAATTTTCATATAATAAAAAAAAGAAGGAAAAAGATGAAAAAAAAGATGTGATATGTATGTATAGGCAAAATAGGTGAAAGGCATCAGGAGTGCACTTGTCTTGATGAGCACTGAGTAATGTATGGAACTATTGGATCACTATATTATACACCTGAATGTTAACTACGCTGGAATTAAATTAAATTAGATTCTCTGTCCCTACAAAAGTATGAATTTCTATCCCATTAATAATACTGAATGATTAATGTCTTAACAGTGATAAAATTTTTAGAATGTGTAAAAATTATATAGGATCCCATTTTTACTTCATAATTCTGATGTATTATCCTGCCTTCTATTTTGTCTGTAAAACTTTTATAGGATAGAGTGCATCAACATGTTGGAATCACCTGAGGAGTTCAAAAAGCTACTGATGCCCAAGCTGACCCCTAGACCAATTAAGCCTGAACCTCTGGGAGGTAGGATGCAGGCATTAGTAGGTACCAAAGTTCCCCAGGTGATTTAAAGGCCACTGAGGTTGTAAGCCACTGACTTACAGCGTACTCTTATGACCAAAGGTTTAAATGAGGATCAGCTTCCGTGTTCTTTTCTTTACCAGAATTCTGCAATAAAAAGAATAAAATTTCCAAATAAAAAAATTAAAAAGATCAGTTAACTATAAAAAAAATAAAATAAAATGAAAAGTTATGGAAGGAATGTTTACAGGCCTTCAATAATTTACATTCTCTGCAACCCCAATAGAAATCTTAATGGGTTATGGCAGGAAAGCAAGGTAACCTTAAGTTCACCGAGCCTCTTCTAACCCTAAATTGTGGTCAGGGCTTGTTGGGTTTGTGAGGTTTTAGACAAGTAAACAAAGTGCAGTTTAACTCTTTTCTGCTCCCATCCTTCCTAAAGCCTTGCTCTTTTTAGGTTCTGCTTTGGTTAAATCTCCTCTGGCAGTTTTCACTCAAACTCTATCCCCTTTCAATGTTCTGAGAAAGTATTTACTGACTTGCCAGCCCAGAGATTTTCAAATGTTTACAAGTTGCAGTGCTCTTTACTCAGACATAATCTTTCATGGGCACCCAATAGGTAAAGCAGATAAAATGTCTGTTGAAATACAGGGAGAGGGCCCAGAGCGCACTTGATCTATCTTCACTTCTCCCCATCACCTCGCAGCTGCCCGTGAAGGGGACTCATGGAACTCCCAGGGTGTGCAGAACTCAATTTGAAAACTGCCATCCTACTCAAAAATATTTCCTCCCTTCCTCTGGGCTGCTATTTTATTCACTGTTTCTAATATTCATTTATTTATGTATTCATTCAATAAATTTTTATTGAGTACAAGCTGTGAATATCTGGCATTTAATTATGTATGGCCTGCTTATAACACTTATCTAATTATGTTGGAATTCTCAGTTTAAATATCTGCTTCCCTATAGACTGGATTCTTCCTTGGATACTCTGATCCTACATAGAAATTAACATAATACATTCTTGATTTTCCCATAAATCCACAAGTCTCTGCTCAAATGCC